>NC_142794.1:43328644-43628644 GCF_049724085.1 Artemia sp. Qi Xiang Cuo
TTCTAATCTTCGTTTGCAGACTTTTCTTCTTATTCTTCCAAAAAAAATTTTCAATTATGGAAAAATACCCGTAGCCTTGGCTATTTTACTTCCAACATCTTCGCTGCTCCCACCGTCTTTACCAATATTAACTAGGTAAATGAAGCTGCCTACCTATTGAATCTTTCCGTTACCCAACGTAACCTTTTCATCTTCACTTATTCCTAGCCTTAGTGACTTAGTTTGCCGAACAATAATTTTCAAACCTATTCTAACACCCTGAACTTGCAAAACCTCTAAAAGCTCATTCATTTTCCTCACACTGTCATCTAAGATGTTTAAATCATCAGCATAATCTAAGTTCGGGAAAGGTTTTCCTGCTCATTTGATTCTTTGGTGGACAGCTTGCTGTTAAAACAGTCAAGTACACTGTTCATCACATCCTATCTGGCAAATTCGTCTCTCTCGAGATATCCCCCCAAGCCTTCTAAATTGAATAGGATCTTTTATGCTTAGGATACATTTTGTCATGCATTATTTGATGAAATTTAAAAGCTGAAATCAGCCTTTCAACTGCCCCTATGTTCATTTCTTTCACAATCCGCAAGCGCTTTAACCGCATGCGTTGCATTTTTTCAACGCTTGTGTCTCACGGAAAACCGCAAGGGTGAGAGGCAAGAAGTGCATGCGCTCCACTGCAAAGCACAATCCGCAGCGGCTTTTCGCAGATCTATGCTCTGTGTGAATATAAGGTTCAACCGCAAAACGTAATCTGCAGCGGTTTTCCGAAGATCCCCGCTTTCTGTGAATAATGTCTTAAGGTTCCTTCACATTGAAACGTAAGAAATTACGTTATGTCGTTAAGTTACGTTACGTCTCTTAAGTTATGGAGCCCTTTTCACACTATTACGTCCACTTTCACATACAAACCCATAAGCCTCTACATAAAAATCCATAATTTCGTCACTATCAGCAGCAGCGGTTTTTTTTGAACTAGCAATATGTGGAACGGTGAAGACTCAAGCAGCTCTGATGATGAAATTTTGATGCTTTCTGCAGCTCTTTTGTGTGTAAAAGGAAAAAGCCCAAAGAAGAAAAAGAAAAGAGACTATTGGGTGAGACCTATTTTTACATCTGAAAACAGAGATGCATTTGGACAGTTGAACCTTCTACAAGACATGATTCTGTGTGATGATGAAGAAAAGTTTTTTAATTTTACCCGTTTTTCAAGAAGTGAATACCTTGACATATTTGAGCAAGTCAAAGATAAAATTCGGAAGCAGGATACAAACTTTCGAAGAGCTATTTCTCCTGAAGTCAAGCTGGCACTAACTTTGAGGTACCTGGCAACAGGAGCCTCCATGACTTCATTGCATTACGACTTCCGTCTGGGAATCTCTACAGTTAGTGGAATTCTAAGTGAAACTTTAAAGGCTGTTTTTGATAGTCTGTCACCAACTTACCTGCAACCACCCTCAAAAAGTCAAATGGAAAAAATTGCAGACGATTTTCTGAAGAAATACAAAATGCCAAATTGTGTAGGTGCAATAGATGGGAAGCACATAAGGATGCAGTGTCCAAACAAAGGTGGATCTCTGGACTTCAACTACAAAGGTTTCCATAGCCTTGTACTACTGGCTGTCTGTGATGCCAGTTATAAATTCAGCTTTACTGATGTAAGCGCCTATGGCAGTGAAAGCGATGGTGGCATATTTGCAAGATCAGATTTGGGAAAAGCCATTGAAAACGGAAGCATACAGTTTCCTGCAAACAAATTGCTACCAGGCTCAGATATAGCTTTTCCCCACTTCTTGATTGGTGATGAAGCGTTTTCACTGAAACCATACATAATGAGAGCATATCCTGGCAAAAAACTGAATGATCAACAGAGGATATTTAATTATCGATTAAACTCGGTCAGGAGGATAATAGAAAACAGTTTTGGGCTTCTATCACAAAGATTTCGCATATTTAGAACAGAGATAATAGCCCAGAGAGAAAAGTTTGTCAAATTGTGCAGACAGCAATCTGCCTTCACAATTTCCTTATTGTCAATAGAGGTGTCACTCCTGAAGGTAGCTCTTCAGCATCATCTGATGGCTTGGGAGATATACGCCTGGCCACTAGCAACCACAGCTCAAGACCTACCCGAAACCTACGAGACAAGTTGGCAGACTATTTCATGACTGAAGCTGGTTCAGTGAGAGGACAAATGCAGAGGGCATTTCAAGGCTCATTTTGATTAGTCCCGATATTTTACTTTTTTTTTTCCTTTAATTAATTTTGTAAACTGTTTATGGATGACTGCAACAAAGAATTAAAGCAAAGAATAATCTCAGAAAGGTTATTAACATTATTTCAATCTCGTTTACAAAAATATATATTAAAAAGGTAACTTCAATTACAAAAGAAGCTCATTCTGTATGCAATGTATTTTTCTTTCTATAATTCCTGATGATACTCAGAATCTCAAGTTGACAGTCCAGTTTGTCTTCCTGCGCCACTTGCTTGAAATGGGGTAAGATCGACTGAAGGAACATGAAATCTGGATCTGAAGTGGGACCACTTGTGTCATCTTTCTTTCTCTTTGAAGAAATTTTTTCAACAAGGTAGTTCTTCAGGGTTTCCTCTAGCTCACTGCTGTCTTCCTTCACTTTAGAAGAAGTACTGACTCCTGATCTCTTTCTCTTAACATGATGAACAGGACCAGGTGATACTGGGAATTCCTTTGGTAGGTTCTCCTCTTTCGACAAGTTAGCAGACCCTGGATCGCAACTTTCCTGTAATAAATCTTCTGGGGAATAAATAATGAAAGTACGTTCAATCTCTTTATCAGATTCTATTTCGGTAACTTCTCCTTGAGTATCACTTGAAGCATATGGCTGGATCTCGTCAGTATAATCAGTCATCATTGGCTTAGGTTGATTAACATTGCTGAAGGTTTTTCTATTTCTAGGCACAATCACATCTTTCAAAAAATCCATCGCAATCAGCATTTTTACCTCTCCCGGCTTTATGTCGACATCTGCTAGACCAGATCCACTTGGGGGTTTCAAGTTTTTCTTGATCCTAGAATATCTTTCCCGAAGGCCGGTCCATCTTTTCATCAGGTCCTCAACTGCAATGAAAGAAATATCTGTAAAACAAGTAACAATTCAAACAATGCAGAGGTGTCATTTGCTGAAACCTTGGGAGGGACCAGGACCTGGAGCTTAGCCCTCCTATTTTTGGCCGCGAAGCGGCAGCAATTATAAAAATAGATCACTAAAAAGTGTATTATTCCTACATTTGCCTCTTAGACACCTATTTTAGAGAAGCAAATAACTTATAACAAATATCGTGCCGTGAGGTGTCTGAGTTTTCAAAAGTTCAGTATTAGGAAGTATCATTTTGTCTATTTTCTAATAAATGAACTGGATAAATCGCCTCCCCTATAATGCTTCTTTAATAGTAATGTTAAATTTAAAACTGAGATCGATTTGGATTTTGTTGTAGTTAAATTGATTTTTCCACAAAAGTTGAGGGAAAACAATCTACTAATTGCTTACTGGGGTTATAGGCTAATAGACTTATTAAATAAACAGCAATAGGAAGCATCTTGCAATGAAAGACAACTTGGCCAGTTAGAGTGCTATGTAAAGTTTAATCCAATGGCAAAGGCCAGTTAGAGTGCTATGTAAAGTTTAGATATAACCACTAATCTTCTAGGAGCTATGGATACAATCTGGATTTGCAATTTGAAAAGCTTTGGCATAGGCTACTAAGTTTATTTATTGCAAAACATTGATCTCCATGTTGATCTACTAAACTTAAAACTTGTCATTTATAGCATCATAAAGAAGTACAGAGCTACTCATTGTCTAAGCATGTTATTACTTTAGGGGCTTGAATTTATGCCACTGATGTTAATACCTATTTGTATTCAGAGTTGCATTATATTATAGTACAATATTGAAATCAGTGGTCACTTACAGAAGTTTAAAAAAATCAATCAAATGGCAGCAATTTACTCTATCTTGAAAAGCCAGGGAGATAAAAGTGGCATTTTGGCATGCAGGTTTGCTTATAAGGTATTTTTGCTCTAGTATCCAATGGCAAAAAGACAAAATCCAAAGACTGAGGGCAAATCTGTGATTTCCATCACAGCTGAAAAAAAACTTTGGTAAAGGTGCAGTGTAGCTCCCCCTGATAAAAACAGCTTATTTCTAAGGGTATATTATTCAATCAATTGGGTTGTAAAGTTGCACAGATTGCAGCAAACATCCAGTAGAAGCAGAATGCAAACAACAGACTTCTTACTGTATATTGCAGTTCTATTTGTACGGCCTCTGCACCCTATACTACAGGGGGAGCTACACAGCACCTTTACCACCATAATAACTTTGGTAAAGGTGCAGTGTAGCTCCCCTGATAAAAACAGCTTATTTCTAAGGGTATATTATTCAATCAATTGGGTTGTAAAGTTGCACAGATTGCAGCAAACATCCAGTAGAAGCAGAATGCAAACAACAGACTTCTTACTGTATAGTGCAGTTCTATTTGTAGGGCCTCTGCACCCTATACTACAGGGGGAGCTACCCTGCACCATTACCACCATAATAACTTTGGTAAAGGTGCAGTGTAGCTCCCCCTGATAAAAAAAGCGTATTTCTAAGGGTATATTATTCAATCAATTGGGTTGTAAAGTTGCACAGATTGCAGCAAACATCCAGTAGAAGCATAATGAAAACAAAATACTTCTTACTTTTTTTTGCTGTTATATTTTTAGGGCCTCTGAACCATATAATACAGGGTGAGCTACACTGCACCTTTACCACCATAATAACTTTGGTAAAGGTGCTGTGTAGCTCCCCCTGATAAAAACAGCTTATTTCTAAGGGTATATTATTCAATCAATTGGGTTGTAAAGTTGCACAGATTGCATCAAACATCCAGTAGAAGCAGAATGCAAACAACAGACTTCTTACTGTATATTGCAGTTCTATTTGAAGGGCCTCTGCACCCTATACTACCGGGGGAGCTACACTGCACCTTTACCACCATAATAACTTTGGTAAAGGTGCAGTGTAGCTCCCCCGGATAAAAACAGCTGATTTCTAAGGGTATAATATTCAATCAATTGGGTTGTAAAGTTGCACAGATTGCAGCAAACATCCAGTAGAAGCAGAATGCAAACAACAGACTTCTTACTGTATATTGCAGTTCTATTTGTAGGGCCTCTGCACCCTATACTACAGGGGGAGCTACACTGCACCTTTACCACCATAATAACTTTGGTAAAGGTGCAGTGTAGCTCCCCTGATAAAAACAGCTTATTTCTAAGGGTATATTATTCAATCAATTGGGTTGTAAAGTTGCACAGATTGCAGCAAACATCCAGTAGAAGCAGAATGCAAACAACACACTTCTTACTGTATATTGCAGTTCTATTTGTAGGGCCTCTGCACTCCTATGACTACAGGGGGAGCTACACTGCACCTTTACCACCATAATAACTTTGGTAAAGGTGCAGTGTAGCTCCCCTGATAAAAACAGCTTATTTCTAAGGGTATATTATTCAATCAATTGGGTTGTAAAGTTGCACAGATTGCAGCAAACATCCAGTAGAAGCAGAATGCAAACAACAGACTTCTTACTGTATATTGCAGTTCTATTTGTAGGGCCTCTGCACCCTATACTACAGGGGGAGCTACACTGCACCTTTACCACCATAATAACTGTGAGCTATGATGGAATCACCTTCCAAGGCTCTTTTACTAGGCTTTAAAGGTACAAAGAGTACTAGCCTATGTAGATACTGAAACAAAGGAAATGAAAGGAAAACGAACATTATGTAGGTGGCAACCAGTCATAAAACTGGGGTTTCTACCTCCCCCAAAAGCATTTCTTAAACCAGTTTTGCCTATGAAAAGTAGCAAAGAAACTTACCAAGAAAAGTTCTTCCACATTCTTTGTTGATTTTCTCAACAAATGAAGACCAAGCGTTTAGCTTCTTTGCAGAGTCCTTATAGTCCATCTGCTTTTTATCGTACAAAAAGGACGTTGTTTGACAAAGTCAATTATTTTTTCATCAAGGGAGTCCATTTATCCCACAAAGCTTGAAACTTTTGCGTAACGTAACGTAAAAATAGAGCCCGACTCTATTTTCTATGTTCGTTATGCTATGTAAAAATCCTACGTTACGTCGAACGTAAGAGAACATAACGACCAAAACATAACGTAACTTCTTGATGTGAAAGGTTACATAAGACGCATAAGGCAGTGTGAAAGGCATGACGTAGCAATGTGAAAGCACCTTTACCCTCAACTATGGCTTCTATAGACTTCAGTGAAGAAGCTGAATAATAAAGGCAAAACAACAACAATTTTCATTAGTTGAATTATGACAGCTCCTGTTACTGGCAGCACTACACCCTTACCAACAGTCGATAGAGAGCAAGTATATCAATGGATTGCAGAGATCACCAATCCAAAAACAAGGGACAATGCACTTTTGGAACTAAGGTACTGAGGGCCCTTTGGAAATAAAAGGCTAGATTGATTATTTTATCCATAGGCTAAACAATGCTAGAAATTGTTGTTTATGGGCTTCTTGCAGTAAATATCTACCAAATCATATTATTGACTTACACATAAAGTGAATATACCACTCGATGCCTTTTTTTATGCTTATTACGAGTATATTAGCCTAATCATATATAACGAAATTTAATTTCAGCCCCCCCTCCCTATAGGTGCACATTCAGGGTGTATATTTCCAAATTAGGGGGGTGGAGGCAAAATTTGGTTGTGAGGTAAGTTGGAGGTAAGTTTTAACTTTACCCCCACCCCCCTCTAAGGTAGAGATATATAGCCTACCCTTAATTGGAATATATTGGGGGGGGGTGAAATTCATTTCCAATAGAAATGATTATTATATTTGTAACCAGCACAAAAAAAGGCATCAAGTGGTATATTCACTTTACGTGTAAGTCAATAATATGATTTGGTAGATATTTACCCTTCTTGCTATCTTGGAAAGTATTTCAGTTAGGTGAATGAGATACAGGTTAAAATATAACCTGGAAAGGTCAGCCTGTAGTTAATTGGTAAATGTGGGGATATTTCCATTACTGAGCATTGCTGAGTTGCAAAGCTGGTAAGTTTTTTTGTACTTCATTCAAACAGAACATTTGTTTTACAGTGCTTCACTTTCATAATACAAAGATTTTAAAGGTCACTGCTCTCTAGCCTATAGGGAGAAGGAGTAGAGATATGTACTTCAAAATACCTTGTGGGGACATACTTTAGTCTGTAGACCCATCCTTGAAAATTTATTTTCCTATCCTAGCCTCTTTCCAAGATAGCAAACAGTAGCTAAACTAGAATTTTATTGAAAAACATACTACTTGATGCCTTTTTTATGCTCTTTCTAAACATATTAGCTGTTTTACCTGGAATTAAATCTTAAACCCCTTCATGAGTCCTAAAGAATAATACCTTTTTCTCTTTTTTTGAAGGGTTTTAAGCTTTTTAAAAATTCCAGCAAATTTGTTTTCATAATAATATTTTATTACTAAAACTAATGAAAATAATGGTTGCTATTCCTGAATCAGCTACAGATGGTAATTTATCTTAAATAGCAATTTTTTTAAATACATTTTTCAAAAACAATTAATTCAATGTGTTAAACACATTCAATTAAAATCAACTAGCTGAGGACATGCATCAAGCCATGGATAATTGTAGAAAAAGCCAACACAGATAGTCTGATTGAAGGAGAGACAAATCTAGGATAAGCCCTCTTTGGGATTGTATAAAAATGATGTCATTTCATTTGTAGCTGAACTAAGGTATGTAGTCATAGAAGTAAAGGATAAAAGATTAGATTGATTTTGGGTTGGCATGTGATGGACAATGTCCACTGGACTTGTATGCCAAATCTGGGACTGAATTTGCTTAGACTCACAGGTGGCAAACAAATGAAACCTAAGCCTAATAGGCTTGGTTACTATTGGCTGTTTTGAACCCTTTAAGGGCTAAAAAGCAATTTCCCCCAGAAGCAATTATTGAATTGTGAAAGAGTATTAAAACAGCTAATAGAAAAGGGTTACAATACTGGTTTCAACTTAGTAATTGATTATGATTCTATTTCATTAAAGTTGTATAGTCTGCTGGCATTGATTCATTATGATCCACTTGAACAACAATTTATAAATCTTTTTTAAAATTTTACTGTGTTTACTTTAAGCTGTTAGCATTGCTCTTGTTTCAACCAATGTACCCTTAAATTAGGGGGTTGGGCACTAAGTACAGTGGATCTGCAGTTGAAATGTGTTAACTACAATTACTCTGTATATTTTGATGTGAGAATTGTTGTTTTTGACCCTTTTTATAGCCAAAAA
The DNA here is from genome assembly GCF_049724085.1 of Artemia sp. Qi Xiang Cuo. Taxonomy (NCBI): domain Eukaryota; kingdom Metazoa; phylum Arthropoda; class Branchiopoda; order Anostraca; family Artemiidae; genus Artemia; species Artemia sp. Qi Xiang Cuo. The sequence continues at coordinate 43,337,008 of NC_142794.1, forward strand.
TAAGAGAAAAATGTATCATCTTTAAGGGTCCATAAAAGGCATATAATATAAGGGTCCATAAATAACATAAGAGCAAAACTGTTTTCAAGGGGTTTTTGGCTCTTTTTAAAAATTTCTGCAATTTTGTTTTCTTAATAACATCTTACTATTAAGACTAAAGAAAGTAATAATTATCATTTCTGCTGCCACAAATGGCAATTTTTTCCCACTATACAGTTCATTTTTATTTTTTTAGAAAGATGCTTTTTAAATGTTGGTAATTTGATTATTTTGGTTATTACTTGTTAAAGCTTACTGTATTTTGGGACTAATAAATAAATTATGAACTGTTTTACCTTTTGGGGCATCATTAAGGGTTCAAAATGTCATATAACCCAGAAGTGATTATTGAATTATGAAAGACTAAAAAAAATGCATCAAGTGATGTATTCACTTTCATTCTAGCTAAATTATTTTGAAAATTGCAAATTTACCAGGGCTTTTGCTATCTTAGAGAGTAGCCTTGGGCTATTTACAAAACTAAAATCAGATAAAAGTTGCCTTAAATCATATTTCCAGCAATATAAGGTAGTGTAGAAACTCTTGTAGAGAATCTTGCTGGGGGTATGACTTCATCAAGGTATGACAGCATCCCAAGTTAACTTGCATTCTGTATTATTCTAGTCACAGCTGACACCCCTCTTGAATGAATTGATTGTCTTGCATTGAACAGTGGTGTTTGAGAGACTCTTCCACAATGGTGCAGAGCTAACAGCATAGAAGTTCTTCTCTCCTACTAGAGAGCTGCTATTCTAGAGCTTCCCTATTTTTTTGTTCCTAAACTTTCATTTAGATTTACACATTTTGTATAATGTGTATAATGTTAGATTTACACAAATGTATAAAGCTCAAAACATTTTTCTAGTGCCTCATTTGAGTATAAGATCTATTTTACAAGGCTCTATTTTTATAACATGAAGATTGTTAAATGTCAGTGCTCTATGGATGGAAAAGGAGTGGATGTATGTGATTCAAAATATCTTTCCAGGACATCATTTAGGCTCTGGATACATTTCTGAAAGTTTCATTTACCTAACAACTACTTGTAAGATAGTAAAAGATCCCTACAAAAGGTAAACTACAATTTTACTATGAAAATTTTGCATTTACCAACATCCAATATTGGAGCCTAATAATAGATACAAATTTAAAGCTTGAACCTAATGTTTGAACCAATCTTGTATACATTATCTTAAAGTTAGACCAAAGTATCCAAATTGCATGCAAAGACTCAAATCCAAGACTCAGTCTTGGAAAATTTAATACAAGATAAATGTTGCAATGCATAATAATTTGATTTAAGTAGGCTAGGCTGTAGGGTAACTTTTGGCTAAATTTAAATGTTGAAGAAGATAGTTTCACTTTATTGCAGTAAGCCAATCCCAAGTAGCTTTGTTTTAACTATTGGCCAATCTCAACTGCCTAAACCAATATACATCAATACCTTAAATTAAATTGTCCAGAAAAATACAGGCAACAGCCTGTAGAGTCACTGTTCAGTGATGATGGGGAGTCATTGACTCAGTTGCATCCCACTCTGTATTCCATGGTTTGGTGGACAAGGTCATGTCAACAGCTATCTTAAAAGTGTCAACCAAGGGAACAATGACAGCAGTATCAGGAAGATTGTTACAATGGGTAATCACTCTAATGGAGCTGTGGTTGCAGACTGTGGTATCTGCCCTCTTTTGGGACAACTTATTACTATGTCCCCTTCTCCTGGAGGATTCATCAAACTGAAATAGCTTTTGATAGTAGGAGTCAGCATTCAGATGCTTATAAGTCATTGTGCCATCACCTCTTTGACGCCTGTATGCAAGTGCTGGGAGCTTTAGCTTATTCAACCAAGATGGATAGTCAAAATTCTTCCATCTATCAACAGCTTTTTTTGCTTGTCTTTGGAAATATTATATTTTCTGCCAATCACCCTTGTTCATGGGTGTTGCAACACATCCCCAATTGTAGCAATGGTCAAACAAGACCATTGCACAGTTTGGTCATAACTTTGGATGATCTGCTGCATACAGTATGCATGATTATGCCAAGGGTCTGGGATGTTTTAGCAACTGCTGTTTGAGCATGATATGGTATGATTTGTTAACACTAAAAGCCCTACTGGGCCATAGTTAATACACAATATACTTCAAAAATAATAAATAAAAACATCCTTATTATAAACAAAAGTAAAGTAAAAAATAAATCTAAAGAAAAGGATCTCTATGCTCCATGCCATTCATTCCCTTTAAACCACCACAGAAAAATTTCCTCTCTCAAACCTCTTAACTCCTTACATAAACATAAAAAATGAATTAAATCATCATTTTTGTCCCACACATCAGACAAAAATAGGGACCAACCTTCAACCTAATCCTCCTCAAATATTTTCTCCTGTCTCCAAATATTTTCTCATGTTTGTTAAATTTTAGTTCCTCATCAACAACAATTCCCAAATCTCTCCCATCTGCCAAAGATTGAATCAATTCTCTTGAACCATCCCCTCCTATCATATGGTATGGCCACTAGGGTGGTCCTTAGGAAATGGGAAAAAAATTTTGTCTCTTTTTTTATGGGGAACGGTCTGAAATGATTCCATTCTGATTATAATTGAATAATAAACAAACACTTTAGCATTATTTTCAATTTCAGAGGTCCCTACCATAAATATTAGAAATGTGTAAGTGAGCTTTGCTAAAAAAAAAGCACACAATAATGTTTATTAATTAAATAATATCAAACATGACTGTTGAGTTGCTGTACACTAAACAGAAAATAAGGGATTGGCAATAGTGTCCAGCAATAGTAATAGTGTCCAGTCACTTCAATTGTCAAACTACATAGTTCAAATATGGGCTTCAGACTGGTTCATCAGTGTCTTTTTGGTTCCATCACTGTAATGCTGTCAGTACTCCTTGACAACTAGAGCAACAGGAACTGTTTCTGTTCTTGAGATGTTGTGTGTAGTTTGTTATAGTCATCCGTCAATACAACACCACGTTCGGCAATGTCATTGATTACCCTCATGCTGTGCACTATATTTTTGACTGTCTGGTAGTCTTCATGAATTGACCACAAATCAATGTTCTTAGTTAGGAATGATGAAGGCAGTCCCATAATGCTGAAGAATCTGTTGGTATTCTGCATGACAAAGTTTTCTAACTTCTTCTCCGCGAGTGTCAATGGGTCCACTGTTATTCTCTTCAGAGGGTGCTCTGCTCCTGATGTTTGCAGAACCGTATCCATATGATGTTTTGTGTTATTTGATATGTTGTTGTCAAAGAAGGCAAGCACCACCAATTCCTCTGATAAGTACCATAGGTGTCTTATTATTTTGTTCAAGGCAGTTTTGATATCGATTCTGATATTTTTCTGTAGCTGTAGATGTCCTTGAGAAGCTGGGGGTCAATGCGAGGGGCTGATGGTGCTGACAATGCCTGAAACCATGCTTTCACGTAGATGATCATAGTGAATTGACAAATAACAGCAAGAGCCTTTTCTTGCCTTTTTGGGAGTTTGAACTGACTTCTGAACATCCAGATCTTTAGTGCGTAGACGGCCTTTGCCATCCACCTTGCTTGATGCAGCCCAGCTGCAGCTCTGAAAGAGATTTCCTTAGATGGCGTGTCACCAAGAAATATGATTGTAAAGTTCAAAAGCTCACTGTAATCACCACAGGGTTGATACGCTAGTGTCTGCATCTCAGCAAATGCTATGATATCTGTGATTACATGTGAAACAGCTGTAAACACACACTCGTCTGATGAAGCTGTCTGAAAGTCTGCTCTGTTAATAAACTGCCAGGTGTTCTTAAACTGGTTGAAAATTGTTATCTCTGGGCCTTTGCTAGGACCAAGGCGATCAAGAACCACTGCTTGTAAGACTATTTCTAAGATATGATGTTGACAAGCAAACCAAAGCATGTCCTTGTCAAGTTTTTGTTCCAGAAGGATACAAGCACCATTTCTTGGACCGGAATTGACAGATGTTGTGTCAAAACACATGCACTTTACATTATCTGTAATGTTCCAAGCCATAGCTGCTTCAAAAACTGCTGCCGCAGAAGCTTGGCCAGTTCCCAAGGCTAGCTTTGGAATACCGAGAAGCTGATCTACATCTGCTCTGGAGACCAAAATTGGAAGGCAATTGACAATCTGTCTGCTGCAGATATCCTCTAGGAGTTTTTCATCCCAGTGAATAGTTAGAGGAACTGTTGGTTTAAACTCCTGTTGTAGATTTTCAGCTATTACCTGGCGCCGCTTCATCCTGTCTCTGCAAATTGAAGAGCGATTGACATTATATTCAGCAGGATCATGACCAAGGTGTTGCAGAGTTGGAACAAGAAGTAATGCAGCACTTCTGTCACTAACTTTAGCCACATCCAGACAGGCTGACATTTTGTCATCCAATATGTATACTTGTCCTCTTTTTTGAAGTTTTGCTGAGGTTGACAGTTTTATATCTTTTGTTTCAGGGTCTTTAATTTCTTGACCTTTTTTGCTGTCAGTGCTGCTGTCAGATGATGATTCCAGTGTCACTTTCTTTTCTCTTGTTTTTCTTTCTTGCTTCTCCTTCTCAATTCTTATGTCAAGGTACTGTTTTCTTTTCTCAGATGATGCTCTTTTTATTTCTAAGACCTTGTCAACACTGCCTATCTTTCCACTGCGTCCTGGCTCCCGCTGCGCTAACAGAAACTCATGGTCTTCTTGAATATATATCATCTCCATTGCGTTAATGTGGGTAATGTCAAACAAAACGTCCAGGCCTACTTTCCACTCTTCTTCCTTCTTTTTCAGTGTCTCTGAACGCTTAAGTTTGTTTTCTTTGTTTCTCTTCAGGTTTTCATACTCCTTAGAGAGACACTGAATTTTTTTTATCACATATTTCTTGAGTCTTGTTGGAATGTGTGCCTTTGCCCAAACTGCAAGAAAGTCATTGGCTGTGGAATGTGCCACTTCACAGACTGGCTTGTAGTGATAGAATAGCGATAGAATAGATTGTAGTGACAGAATAGCGCCATGACCTCCTTCTTTGACAGTAGTTTTGTTGAAATTAGAGTGTCTGATAATTGCCGGATGAGCCATATGTCTGTTTCACTTCTTGTAGTTGGTTTGAATAATGAATCAGTACTGTCACTTGTACAAACTATGCAGTCCATGCTGTCAATCATTGCTGTGTCAGTCTCAGTGTATCTGCAACAAAGTATCAGATTAATAAAGTTACCTGTATCAGTGTGAAGCATAATTAATATATTGCAGTTCATAAAACTAATAAAAACCTGAAATTTGCGTTTTCACTCACATTGCATACAACAAAAATGGTGTCCTGTGTTGAAATGTATTGTGGGAAGCCTGCAGATAAATAAGTAAATAAGTCCAGCAGTTCAGAAAGATACTATACTGTACTATAGTGTAGTGTTGACTGTTGAAATGTTGAAAACTGTGCAAGACATGCAGCATTGAGCAATGAGTAATGAGCATGCAGTAACCAAAAACTTTAACCTCTGGTAGGGACCTCTTAATGTCAATATATTTGGCTCTTTTTTGGGATTCTCTGGTATTTTAAAAATAGAAACAAGATTAGGGGGTTGCCAACTAAAGAAATCCTACTTTGAAAAATAAGGATCACCTTAATGGCCACCTTACATTTTTCTCCCAAAGTACATTGACTTGCACTTATAAATGTTAAATTCAAGCTTCCACTTACAGGCCCATAGTAAAAGCAAATTCTGGTCTTCTTGTATGGAAGCTCTTGTAACTGGCAACTATGCAGAGTCAATAAGTTTTGAATCATCAGTATAAAGGCTCATCTTATTTCTTACAGCTTCTGGAAAATCAATTAATAAAAATATTGAACAATTTTGGACCTAAGATTGTTCCCTGAGGCATGCCACTATCAACTTCCACAACTTCTGAGAATAATTCTTGCCCATTGTCCCAAATACCTTAACTCTCCATTCTCTACCTGAAAGAAACTGCATCACCCATTCTACAGCCTCTGGATGGATACTAATAGCTGTTATCTTTATCTTTAGCCAGCAACAACAGACTTTATCAAATGCTTTGGCAAAATCTAAATTGTGGTGTTCACAATCCTTCAAGAATTTTACCAAGTGTTGAGGTGATGCTAATGGGTTGGTAATTGGTGATATTATTCCTACTTCCACCCTTGTGGACAGGCGTAATATTTGTATTTATCCAATCTTGAGGAACTACTTTGGTATCCAGAGACTTTTGAAACAGTTCTGTTAAGGGAGGTGAAGCTCCAAATGGGCAATTTTTAAGGTCTGGTGATTAACTCTCTCAGGACTAACAGATTTCTATATATTCAATCTTTTGAGCTGTAGTTATACATCCAGAAGTTTGGCAGTGATAATTTACATAGGTTTCTGAATATTATATCAGCATTTCTGGCAAGGGATCATTATTTGGAGGTGTGACAACTGACTTGCACTGCTTGTTCAGGACTTCAGCTATATCTCCAGGATAAGTTATAGTATTCATATTAACTGAGAGTTCTGTTACTAAATGTCTGCAAGGCTTTTGAATTGAGGCATATTTTCAAAACTTCTTTGGAGTGTGTTTTGATGCTGATGCTAATGACTCCTTATACTTGCTTGTAAGATGCCAGACTTTATTTCACATCAATTAAAAATTGACACAATTTCCCTGTGCTGCAATGTCCTTGTACCAAAGTTTCTTTTTCTTTTGAATTGGTGGCCTGATTTCTTGTGTTGTCCTGTATCATTTTTCTTTTCAACAAAGGACCAATCTTAATTAGCTAAATCTTGCCTGACCTTGTTGTAATTTGTATGCACATACTTTCTAAAATTGTCTGTCTGTGGGCACAGCTTTAGTTGATAAGTAATGGCTATATGGTCCCTTGCCTCAAAAGATATCTAAAATTAAGAGCATGTTGTGTCATGTTCACGAAGGATACATTTTAAAAAAGATTTTTATCCAAGATTAGGTACTGTTGTAATTTCTGGGTAGTATGCCTTATAGAAACAATCACATTTAAGTCCTTGGGGCCAAGAAGGAATTTTGGTGGCAAAATTACAATGAATGACCTTTCTGAAGTAAAACAATCATAAAATAAAAAGAGAAACGCCATTAGATTTCTTATTTGTGCTCTTTTCAAATATTATGGTCATTTTTCTGACAATGTCTGCCCCCTCAAATTCTCTTTTGATCCTATAAATGGCCCTATGACATATACAAAACTAAAAGAAGAAGTAAATATTTAGTGATTTGCTGTTTCTGAAGGAAACATATTAAGCATATGAAAGTAGTACCATAATATTTATTATTCTATACTATTTCTAAGTAGTGTGATTGATTTTCTGACAATGCATCTCATTACCATCTGATGGTCCCAAATACAGTCCTAAGAACACAAAAAAAAATGAAACACATTAATCTCTAGTGGTTCAGCTCTCCATAAGGAAACACCATAAAATCTTGGAATTTACATTAAAACATTCTAAAATACTTATGTTAATGAAAGTGAAAGTAGTAGGCTTGCCACTAGGTCCCTCATTTTACAGTCTTTCTAAACATCATGGTTGCTTTTCTGAGATTGCATCCATCCCTCTGATGGTCCCAGATGTAGCCCTACAATCTGTATAAAGTCAAAAGGAAACAAATGAAATTCTTGCTTTATAATATACATCAAATTTCTCTTAATGTTTACTTCATTTGTTTTCTGTTTTTTTAAATAATAGACGTATTTCAAATCTAACAGATTTAAAATTCTTTTTTCAAATAAGGTCTAAATTTTTGATGGGTCAGTAAACCTATTTACAAAGCATCAACAGATGGAAAACAGTGAATAATTATATTAGTTAGGGTTATATACATGGAACGACAGAGGGAGGGTAGGGTCAACTGTCAGAAAGACAACCATGCCATTTGGAAAGAGCTTTCAAGACTGGATACCAATGCCCCACGAAAATGTTTCCAATCTCTACTTTATCCCTATTTTTGAGGCTTTAAAAATTGCATAGAATACAGTGTCCTGTAGTATTTCTGTGGGTCTTATCTCAGCTTGGTAATATGGGACCCAGAGTTCAAACTCAGCTGTAGCAACACACTGCAGGGCACCAGTGATGAGATAATGTGGAAGTATCTCCATACTAATTCAAACAAGAAGAAGTATAGAATACAGTTTTATGGCCTACCTGGCTTAGCTTTATAAAAAAAAGAAGTAGGCTATGTTTTCCTTAGCTTTATAAAAAAAGAAGTAGGCTATGTTTTCCTTAATTTTGGTTTGAGCATGTTTTTCTTTGGCTCTATGTTTTAAAATTGCAATTCTAATTATTTGGGTTTTACTTACCTTGAGCCTTGTCCAATTTATTTCTGAAATGTTTCCCTTTCAACACAAAGTTTTTCCAAGCTCATCAAATGGTGATAACCTTTGGATAGGAAGGTAAGTACTTCAGCCACGCGGAGAGAGATCTTGGTGTCCTGGTAGACGACGAATTGAAATTTCATATTCATGCACAAGCGACTATTGCGAAGGCTAATCAGACTCTTGGCTTAATCAAAAGAACGTTCACTAGCAGATCTCCAACTGTTATGACCATGCTATACAAGAGTCTAGTTCGACCAAGGCTAGAGTTTGGAATGTGTATCGTATGCCCAATCAATAAGACAGACCAAGCAGCTCTAGAATCAGTCCAGAGGAGGGCAACGAAATGTATTAGAGACCTCTATGATGTCCCTTATCCATCCCGTCTCCGTAAGATTAGAATACCATCTCTAACATATCGCTGCAAACAAGGTGATGTGATAACAGCATACAAGCTTCTAAATGGTGAGGATACCATTCCTGGCCTTTTCCAACCGGACAATTCAAATAGAACTCGTGGTCATTCTCAAAAGCTTTTCCGGAAACGAGCCAACACCAGACTAAGGAACAAGTTCTTCTCAAATAGAGTTGTCAGCTTGTGGAACTCCCTTAGTGAAAAACAGTAACCTCTACCAGCGTGGATGCGTTCAAGTCATCAGTGGATAGGGAGTGGCTCAACAAACCGTGGTGCACCATTTGGGACGCCACAGATGATGATTAACTATCATCACTGAAGCTGGCGGACACAGGATTCGTCCTATCGCTAGCAAGTGCGATTTAAGGTAATTTTTAAGGTAAAAAATACCCTCTCAGGGCATAGTTTTCCAACTTTCAGCGTTTGCTGATAGTATAAAAAACTAGGGTAGAAAATATGCATTTATAATGCAGATTTTCCACAGGCTATAAAAATAAATCAAAATTTTGGGAAATGAAAGGAAACTGTTTTTTCCTACACAGGACAGGAAACAGGTTTTTCATTTGGCACTTTTGCACATAAAATGTTAAATAGAAATGCAACTTTATGCAACACATTTCACATAGTTGGGAACAATTTGGACAAAACAGGTATTTTTTTTTTTTTTTTTGCAGCAGGTCCACTCGTAAGATGTTGTTTCTTATGTGAAGATGCTCCCTGCAAATATCTGAACGATTTCCTTGTGTTGCAAAATAAGGTCAAAATGATTGTTATTGGATAAGATTTTTTAAGACTGTCTAATCTAATGAGAGTTTAACCAAAATAAACTTTCAGTTGAAGCTATTTAGAACAGTAGCCTTTTGAGAGGTTTGAGAGGCACAGCACTGTGCCTCTCAGCATACAAAAACGCTAAATATAAAAAACTTGTGACAGCTAATTCAATCTTTCTTTTTTCATAAGACCCTAGTTTTGTTCCTGTTTACTTGTTTTAAATCAATCCTTTTAAATGGATAGAAATAGCAATTAGTTAAAGAAAACAGGCTGTAATTCAAGAAATCTTATTTGTTTTCAGCTTTGACACTTTTTGTAAGCATTTGTTGCTTACTCACTCTTTAATTTTCATGGAACACTGTGTTGTTTTAACTAATCATAGAAAAGAAGCAATTGACTGTGTTTACAATATTCAAATATTTATATTTCATAGTAGATATATGGAATAAATGATAGTAGTATTACAAAGTTTAAAAAAGTCATAACACTTAATTCTTTTTTTTTACCCTTATTTTGTGGTTGTGTTTTCAGTTAAGTGCAAAAGGAAGTCTAGCCTTTTTGGGGCTTTAACAACCCACCATTGTTTGTGATGATTTGTTTTCATATTAAGTTTGGTCTCATTGTTCATTTATGAAATTTGTGTTTTAAGTTTTACATCTTATATAAGCCATTGTGCTTGTTGTTGTCTTTAAATTCACGGAACATATTTTTCTGTAATCATTATATAGAAAAAATTTACATTTTTGCCAAAGGTTCATGTAACAACCACTTTTTGGGGTTGCTGAAAGTTTTAAGATTTTCTTTTTTAAGTTTGACTGTAGAATTATCAGGATTTTCCCAATTCCAGTGATTTTTAATTCAAATCGATTGTCCCATTATTTTTTTTCTTCTTTTTTTGTGGTTTGAATGGTAAAGGTGAAGGTTGTGTCTCTTGAAATGGTGAAGATGCTGCACCAGAATTGAGCGCAATTAGGGGGGGGGTCTCACAAGATGACGTTTTTTAGAACCTCCAGGAAAAATAGAAAAACAATTTGGCATGTAGATGGACCTTTTTGGTGTCATACTAGCTCCTCCAGGACCTTTTTGGTGTCATATTGGCTCCTCCCCTCTAGAGCACAATGTCTAGTGCTCTTGATGCCCCTCAGTACTAAAGTGATCACGGGCACCTATGGTCAGTATCAATTTGTGTAAACATGGTTGAAAATAAAATAGCTCACCAACGTTTGGTTTGAAGCTCTTTTATTTTTATGACAACTACAGTTACAATAGAAGACATACTGTAAACTAATGCAAAATATATGTTTCAGAACTTTTTTTTTTTTTTTTTTTTTTTTTGTCAAAAATTTTACATCTACCCTTTAAAACAGACAGTAAAATAGCACAATGGTTAAACTCTACATATTTTTCAGCTTCAGGGAGAGGTTGTGTCAGTCATCCTTTTTGCCTATTTAGACTTTAAATACTTCTGTTTTATTTATGTTGGCTGTTATTTAGGCAGCAAAGCTGAGTTTTAACATAAAGGAGTAATTTAGTGTCAATCCCCTACTGATGTTTCAGAATGATCTCAAGGATAAAATAAAAAAATTGGACCCTCTGATCTAGGTTCTTTTTTAATGTGAAAAATATGCTAGGAAACAGATAATAATAAAAACACCCTAAAGTTGATCATAGTTGATGACAATATTTGCACTTTCTCAGTGATTTCAACTGGGCTTACAAAATGGGAAAGGACTTGCTATACATTTAGTTTAAAAAACGTTTAAGGGAAAATTGGAATTTTTACATAAGGGACAATTTTAAGTCAGGAGATGTATAGTTAGTTATTCTCAAATCAAGTTCTTTATTAAATACAGCTCATTTATTGTTTAATGGGATTAACACTAAACATATTTTAGATATGTTTATTTAAATAAAATGTACTCATTTTAAATAGAAAATTTATTAATTTTTGTTATTCTAGGTTTTTACAAAAACAAAGTTATAAAAAATTAACATTGTCTCTTATTTACAACTGTTGTTCAGCAATTTTTTGCAATTGCATGAAAGTTTTTCATGAAATATGCGTTTTTTTTTTTCAGCAAAAAGCGAGAGGTTGTTCCAGACTTGGCTCCTATGTTATGGCATTCCTTTGGGACAATTGGTGCCCTCCTGCTGGAGATAGTCCAAATATACCCTAACATTAACCCTCCTGTCTTAACTGCTCAGCAGTCAAATCGTGTTTGTAATGCTCTTGCGCTTTTACAATGTGTAGCATCGCATCCTGATACTCGTTCAGCATTTTTACAGGCCAATATTCCCATGTTTTTGTATCCTTTCTTGCACACAGTTAGCAAAACTCGTCCTTTTGAGTACCTGAGGTTGACCAGTCTTGGAGTTATTGGAGCTCTTGTTAAGGTAAGTTTAGTTGTCAGGCTTTCAAATTAAAGCACATGACACACATTGTTCATCAGTTTTGAGCTGAACTTAGTCATTTGGAGGTCTTGCTGCCTCGAGGCTGATGACTTTCAACTGTAAATCCTCAAAACTTTAAATTTGGATAGCAGTGCATTTTTGACTATTGTAAGAGTTTATTTAAACCGGGTAGTAAATTAAACCTTACCATACTTTTTATATGTGATCACCTAGTTGTTACAGTCTTGCCAGTCTGTAGAGAGAGATGTTTGGGTTCAGCACAATGCTGAATTTATAAAAAGAACTTCATAGGAGTAAGTAAAAACCGAAAAAAAATGATGAAGGATGAAAAAAGGCAAAGATGGATAGTGTGATTAAACTGATGTAGCTTAACCTTTAATATTTTCTTATCTTTTTTTAACAGAACAATTACCTGTAACCTCAATATTTAGTTATTAAGTTTAAACTAAAATTTTAAATATCCAATAGGCTTATAATAGAAGCTTCAGTTTGCGGATAACCATGCTTTTTGAACTGAAAGTTCTGTTTAAGCAGGATGTTAGTTTAAATCAGGGGTGGTCATCCCAAATTATCTTGCAGGCTACTTTAAAAATGCATCATAACTCCGCTGGCCGCATATAAAATTATATATACCCATATTAGATTCAAACCTATTATAGATATTTTATGGAGTGACAAATTGAAAAATAATCAATTTTTATTAATTACGTTTACTATTGTTCTTACATATAAACATAGATAATATAGTAATAATAATAATGATACTAAATGCACATTGTAAAAGATATATAATACTAAAAAAAAGTAACGAAATAAAAAAAAAATCATAGAAACATAATTATTTCACTAGTGCCATTGTTTCTCCACTTTTTCACTTAGCTTTTGCAAGTCGGTCTCAATTTGGGTATTTGCGCATTGTAATTGGTGCTAAAGGCTAGCGTTTGTTATTTTTGAGCTGTTTTGTGTTTGATCAATTTCATTTACGAAAAAAAAAACGATTCACATGCGTAAGTTGAACCAAAAGCGTTAACAACTTTTTGTGCCAAATTTCTTGAATTGGATAATTTTTCTCATGTGACATAAATGTTAAAAAAAAAAATATTTTTGATTCTGAATTTTCAAACATGCATTTTAATTCATTATTACACTGTATGCCAATCAGATCCATTTCGAGATAATCTGGGACAGACTCAATTTCAACATGAATTGGATATGAATATATTTTAAAAAATTTGGTGTTTTTTTTTTCAACTCTAAATTATTGAATCGGCTTACAAAAACATCTACAAGTTTTCTTATTTCCCCCACATATTTTATATAATTGTTAAATTTTGATTTCTTAAATTCTTTCAACATTGGAAAGTGGCGAGCATTATTAATTTTCCATTGGGATCCAAATAACAACAATTTCTTCTGAAGTTCTTTGACGTGATTAAATATATCGACTATGAGGTTATCTTTTCCTTGCAATGATATATTTAATTCATTGAGTTTGTTGACAATATCCACTAAAAAGCATGAATCTAATAACCACTCATCATTTCTTAATTCTGGCACAGACCATAGTTTGTCATTCATAAACAAATCAATTTCTTCGCATAAATGGTAAAATCACTGTAAACATCTTCCACGACTTAACCATCTGACTCGACTGAAATACACGTCACCGGATTCTGAATCTAATTCTTTCTGAAATTCCTTAAATTTTCGATGCGCAAGTGCATGTGATAGAATGTAATTCACTGTTTTTATAACTCTACTTGCATAACGTGATACATTGATAATACTTGAGCTATACAACATAATAATATAATACTTGGGCTATATACATCGGTAAACAACATTGTTAAAAGTGAAACATCGAATCTGTGTGTTCCAAGATGTGCGCGCATCATGAGGGTGCAGAATATAGAAGTGTGATGAATCTCGCGGGCCGTAAAAATATTTACGGCGGGCCGCGGGTTGGCCACCTCTGGTTTAAATGCTACTTTTTCATGTTGATTTATATCTTAATCATATGTTATTTTATGGTGTTGCTTTCCTTTTAAATATGTGGATAGCACAATCAGTTTTACTACAAATCTGTGCAAAAGGTGACAATAAACAATGAAAAGCAAAGAAAGGCAACCATGGATAATGTGCTATATTTATTGGTGATTAGACTGGCTTTTTTTGTTGCAAGAAAAGCTTAGCTCTAAGTAATAGCATGAACCAATTTCATATTTGTTTTTGGGTGTGGTACTTATTTCTAAAAAACAACAAGTCAATGCATTTAAAGTATGGTGAAATCCAGTAAAACCTTCGGAATAAGCTGAAATGTTATGCTTAAAAACTTTGGCGGAACTACTAACATTGATGTCAGGGGACTGTAAGATAACATAATATTTATTTCGAAAAGACTATCACAAGCTAATATAGGGTTAAGTTTACTTCTCATATTAAATGTAACAGAAAAAATAGAAACAACAAACGCACCTTAAAAACAAATGTGTCATACCAAGAAATGTAGTAAAAATAAAGGAAATTTGTAAAATGTAGGATGTAATTTGAATTCAAAATCTGTCAAAATAAACTCTACACAATGAACAGTAAAAAAGGAGGGGGGAGGTAGAGAAGAGCTGTTTAGGGTTTCTATCATATAAAGGAGAAAAGCTCCCCTCTGTGTTTTCATGGATCATTTTATTGGGTAAGAATGCGACTTTGTTTTGAGGTAGAAAAAGGGAATCGAGGTCAAAAAGCGGATTTGTTTGGGGGTAATGAAGAGCAATGTGAATGTGTTTTTTTTTTTTTTGTTTCATCTTTCACTCTTTAGGGGTAACTAGATGGGTCCTGCAACGAAGGGATATGTAAGGAACATATACTACTATATTGTCTGTTAATTCTTGGAGATTCCAGGATGCTTATTGGGCCATACGTACTCAAGGATTGGCCATGTAAATTAGAGGAAAATTTTCAAACACTGTGATTTAAAATTTATTGTAGTGTAGTTATGGGAATAAGATTTTTTTTTTTTTTTTTTTTTTTGGCAAACTCTTGAAATGTTTAATGATGGTAATGGGCCAACTTGAATGGTCCTTCTTCTCCAACGAGTGCTTTTTATATTGTATTGTAACATTGTGATTCTGAAACACAATTTAATTTTAAAAAACGCACGCTCCCTCTCCCCCCCCGTTATACCACGGCTTTTGCCACCAATCGGAGCCATGTATTTAGATGCCTACTGGACTATTCACACAAGTAGAAAAATAATAAAAAGACAACAGCGCCATTTGGCAGGGCAGAATAAGTACCTACAACACATTTGCAACGTTTTAATTTTCTTTTTCATCTCTATTTTGATTAAAAAGGACAGTCATTAAAACAGCTTAGTATAGCCAGATTATCATTTTTTTTTCAATTTGGTTATTCTGTCATCTTTTGGTCAGGAGGATTGTATTCTAGGAAGAAGAAGAATATTCACTTACCTCTGATTCTAAATTTAGTCTACAGACCTACATATAGTGACCGACTGGTATAAAAGGAGAACTTGACTTTTGACTTAAACATTTTTTGCATTTATCAGCAGTATTATTTTTAATTCTAGATTCTATGCTTGTTTTATATCAGATAAATATATAGAGCTAGTATTCTTGTGTGCAACTGCTGGTGTTTTATTTAATTTTTTTTTTTCAGATGCATATTCTTTACAGAACCTTCATACTTAGTTTGCACAAGCTGGTTCTTACTTTTAGTATAATAAAGACATATTCTGCCACGGAGCTATAAAAAACTGGTACGGACAGAGAGAGAGGGCAGGGGGGGATATATGATATGCTCAAAAATCATAAATAAATATCCTTCGCAGTTATTAGCATGAACTTCATTGAATCTGATTCAACGGAGAATCTGATTGAGTGGTATCTTAAATTTGGGTCCATTTAATGCAACCCTGTTCAACCTAACTGTGTGTTGTTTTTTTTTTTTTTTTTTTTTTTTTTTTTTTTTTTTTTTTTTGCAGTAGCTATTTGGTTTACGTTTAAGTAGATCTAGGAGGGGAGTCAGCAAATTAAAACGCAAGGCTATATTGAAAAAGATGTGTTGACAGGTGTACCTCAATAGACAACAAATCTTATGATTTTTTGATGCATAGTTATCAAACAATTCTATTTAAAAATGTAGTGAATGCATAACAGGGGAACAAACTGTTTAGTGACAGTTCTTTTTATTAGTATTATTATTGTTTTTTTTTTTTTTTCAAGAAACGTGATTTTATTTTAAAAAAAATGGTTATCAAATTTTATTGGATCAATTGATAAGAAACAGACTGGGGAAAATTGCTAAAAGTGAGATAGAAAAGAGAGAAACTGGATTTTAAACATTCATCAGCAGTAGCACTCGTAAATGAATATTTTTCAAAATTCAGGCTTTCTAATTTTAATCCAACAACCAGGATCAAAATTTTGACAGTTCTGGAAAGGATTGACATTAAGGAAGCCATATTGTTCGTTTTTTGGCGTTTTCATATTGTCTCGCTTTTGTCCGTATCTATGACATTTTTTCATTATTTCCAAACTGATGAGCGAGAAGTCATCAATTTTCTCCTGTCAACCGAGATCATACAAATTTTCTCTTTTTTTTACATTATTGAAATTTCTCGTTTTCACATCTAATTTCTCATATGACATTTTTTTCCTTTATTTCCAGACTGATGAACAAGAAGTCATCAATTTTCTCCTGTCAACGGAGATCATACCATTGTGCCTTCGAATTATGGAAAGTGGATCTGAATTGTCTAAAACTGTTGCAACTTTTATCCTTCAGAAAATCCTTTTAGACGACACTGGTCTTGGATATATTTGCCAAACATATGAAAGATTTTCTCATGTTGCCATGATATTGGTGTGTATAGTTTTTTTTTCATATCCTAATTTTTTCTTCATTGTATTTATTCATGTGGTTTACTCCCCAGGTCTGAACAAATTTTATGTAATGTGCAAGTAATGATTTTTTTTTTATTTACGTAGAATAAGTATATTTATGATTACATTGTCCTGCTCACCAGGAGGGAAATTGGGGAAATCCATCAAGATTAGTTTGAAAACTAGATATAAATCTAGGAAGAAAGGCCTGGTAAATAGTTGATTAGTGACATTTCAGGTTCTTGGTTGGTAACGGTCTGGTGCCATGAAAGTTGTCATAAAGAACAATTATAAAGAAGATTATAATATAATTAATATAATATAACAATTATAATATTAAGCATTTCACTCCTTCTTCCTCCGTGACCCTTGAAGGGCTGAGTCAGGTTGTTTCTACTTAAATTAAAATAAGATATATTATACAGTTTATCCCTTTTTGCTATAACGTGAAAAATTAAATGGTGCTCAAACTTCCACAACATTGTTTTTGTAACGATTGGTTTTCTTTTAAAAGTATAATTTGTTGTAAAAATTGATGAGAGGTTTCTATATTAAATTCACTCCTTTCAAATGTATTGAAACCTACCTGCATGAATTCAACTTTTAATGTAAGTTATTCTCTTAGTTTTCAGTAGAATGTAAAGAACAGTTTAGCCTTTTGTGAGGCAACGCTACACTTACTTGTGGTACAAAATGTTCAATTAATATTTTTTAATCTATACTTATTCTTATTGTCCTAAAAATACTTCATTTTGGTAATACTTTTTTTACTTTCCAATGTATGGAAAAGCAATTGGCTAATTAATACTTTCAATTTATCTAATTAATCTGTGCTGTGGGACCAATGTTTTTTCTTTCTGTCGCCACCGATTTTGCTTAATTGGGAGAAAGTGATAAGGGTTAAGCCCCTGCAGTTTTCGCGGAAAGTGTGAACCTCAGATAGAATGAATGATGAACAGGATAATATGTTTTGAATAGATGCGTATATTCCTGCCTGGGGCCAAAAAGACTAATTGTTGCTTGTCCTTGAGCAAAAGCGTGCAGCGAGCGAGTTGAAGTAGTGTTTCATAGTTAATATACAAGAGGGCTATCTGAAGTCATGGTCTGTTCAGGCGCATGGGAAAACCGATTGGCTCCAGAAGATAAGTATTCAAACCATAGGTGCAAAATGCTTCCTAAAAACACAGATAACATGCACTTGAACGCGCCAAGTGTACTTCTTGCCAAGTATCTTCCTCTTTTGAGTTAATTTTATACAAGACATTACTTGTGTTGGATAAAAATTGATGGTTCTGGATACAAACCGCCAAATCTTGAACCTTCGCATGCTTAACAGTTGACATGCTTTGCACTTAAAAAATACGTGCTCAGTTTTGCTCGACGACACAAAAAAAAACGATTGGTACCATTGAGAAGCTAGAAAAATTCCTAGCCCCAAAACCCATCAGAACAACGGAAAAAAACCGATCGATTTTCCTGTGGTACCGATTCGTTTTTAGCGTTTCCCCATGCGTCTGGACGGGCTATTATTCTTTCAAACTCATGTTTCTTCGAGTCGTATTTCTTTCCGAATAGAAAGCCACGTTCAAGAATGCTGGTGCCAGTTTCAAATCGAAGTTTGATTGAAATCAAAAAGTTCATAAAATGTATGGCTTTTCCCAAGCGCTAGGGACAGTTCTCAACCAAGGACAATTGTTTAAGGGGGTCAGAACTGCTGCCATCCGCTCCTAATAATCATTTATGTTTATATGTCGGTTAAGTGTGCCATTTCATTTTGTAATTCTGGAGCCAAGGCACAGAAACGGTGTTACATCTCCTCTCAAACTTTAATTGTTCTCTCATTGGTAAAGAAAGTGAAACTTGTCTTTTGGTCCTTTCTTAGTTGTGATATTAGAAACTTGGCTTGTGGTAAGATTGAACTTTTGGACCATGGTAGATTTTTTTTTTTTTATGAGCAATAATCTTCAATGTTAAATAGTGGATCAGTTTTTTCCTAAGAGGAATGTTTACGAGACAAACTTAATATTTTGTTCAAAATAGTCTGAAAATCATATATGAATGTTTCCGGTGTAGATGTTACAGTGAATGTCCAAAATTTGTTGAATGTCGACATTCACCGGTGAATGTCAACAAAACATGTTCGCTTTGCGTATGTTCGAAATATTTGTTAAATATCCTTATTTCTGAGTTTCCTCGGGGAATGTCGACATCCACCATACACTAATGTTGCATGTTGAGTATTTCTGAGATTTATGTTTTCTTCTCCGTAATTCAGTCGCGATACAATTATTGTCACTCTTTCTGGGAGGAATGACTAAGGACGTAAAACACACAATACATTTTGGATGTGGAAAGAAAATAATAGTTATAACAAATTTCTCATAGCGCAAATTTTGGATATGACTTGATTACTGAATTCTCTACCATCATCTGATTGCAATATCTTATTTATTGCAAGAACTTCAACTATTATGACACTTCGAATTGCACAGAAGGCGCTTGTTTATTCAACTGCATATATTTGATGAACACTTCGTTTTACAATGACAGAGTATTCTCCTTTTGCAATGACGCCTTGTCCACTGCTTCTCGCATTAGATGCAGCTGCTTCTCTCAGCGAAATTTCTTGAAAATCAATCTCAACCGTAGAAAGTAATTTTTCTTTACAAATTACAAATTATTATAATTATTAAAATGTTGTGTTTATTAAAATTTTGTAAAGCTGCTTGAGGGTACCATCTGCATTTGCAAGTTTATAGAAGTCAGAGTCTTCTATTTCAACAACAACCGCTAAACCATTTCGGTTATCTGCACGACCACTGTCGACATCATGGACTTGTATTCGCACAGTATCACCAATTTGAGCAGAAGAAAATTGTTTTTGTGAGGTTCGTAACATTTTTGTTGATTGTAGCAGAATATTTCCTTTCACGGCCCCTCTGGCTACAGAAATCAACTTGCGTTTTTCAACCAGAACTTATTGCGAAAACGTGGTAATTTGCATGTCCTCTTCAAAATTTTTCTGTGGAATATGGCTTTCGGTAAGAACACCGATTAATTTTTTTTTCAGATGTATTACTTTTTTCTTCAAGCTGATCTTCGGTTTCAAAAGCAATGGCAATTTCTGTAAGTTGTTCCTCGGTATCAATATTTGCCATTTGTTCGCTAGGCAAAAAAAAGATGCTATGACTATAACGAGGCTTTCCATGAACTATCTTAACATTTGTCCACATAGCGCAAATTTCAGATATAACTTGATTACAGAATTTTCTACCATTATCTGATTGCAATACTGCTGGAGCACCAAATGTTAAAAATATAGAATGAACGTAATGCGTTCTTCCACCCTCTTTGTTTTATTTACCAGAGGTAAGGATTGGGTTATAAGAATTGTTTTTGTTTTTTCCTCTCTTGTGGACATTCATATGATTGGAATATTAAGTATTAATGTCTTTTCCTCTCTTTTGGACATTCACCAGAGTATATCTGTCATTGTCGACATGCACCGGTGAAAGTCCAAAGGCACAAAAATGTAATGAAATATTTGATCTTTCACTGACGTACTTGGTATGTGTTGACATTCACCAGTGAAAGTCGACATTCACAGTTTTTGGACATCCATAGTAACATAGACATAACCCCCGCAGATTCCAGGGAGAATGGTTGTAAGTTATGTCCCGAGATATAAGGCTTTTGTGGAAGGGGTGGCCGTATAAACTCTAGAGGAGGCTCAATTGATTGAAAATTGAAATTTTTAGTTCTCCTGTTAAGAGTCAAAATTTATTCGGAGGGCAACTAGCCCCAATCCCACTCCTTTTTCCCCAAATGTATCTGATAAAAAATTTTTAGATAGCTATCTTGTCCAAAACAGTCAAAAATCCATATAACAATGCCTCTAGGGTTGAAATAACCCCTCAGACCCAGGTGGTAAGGGTTTTAAGTTATGCCCTGGATCATAAATGGTTTTTATGGAAGGGATGGTTGTATAAACTTTGGAGGAGGTGCATTTGGTTGGTAATTGAATTTTCTTTTCCCTTTCAAAATTCAAAAGTGATTGGAGAGCACCTAAGCCTCCCCTCTTACATCCTTTTGCCTCAAATGGATCTCACCGAAATTTTGAGATAGCTATTTAATTCAAAATAGTTCAAAGAGAAAATAACTATGCCTCCGAGGTTGACCCCCCGGGGCAAAGCCCTTGAGCTACGCTAATTGCCCATTGTTAACATGTAAGGTTTTTACGGAAGGCGGGGTTGTATAAACTTTGAGGAGGCTCATTTGATTGGAAATTGAAAGTTTTAGTTTCCTTTTAAACAAACAAACATACAACAGGTAATAATATAAATGTTAAAACGAGTAAAACATAGATTGAATATGCAAATCAAGCTTAAAACGAACAAAAAATATTTAAAAAGGAGTTTGGCTACTGCCCTCCCTAACTGTAAAAGTCTAAAGCTTGTTGCGTCATTGGAGCTTTACTGAAAACTATATATGTCTTGAACATTCTTGGAAAGAACTAATAAAATTAAACTGAATATTTGATAGATAATGATATTAATTCCTGAAAGCTCATCAGTTCAAGATTTTATTTCACTGTAATTTTTATTTATAACTTTAATGTTGTAATAAGTACAAAATAAATATTTTTAATATAATTCGTTTTCAATGTAGAGCCAATGAAGTAGGCTTTAGAATTTTACTGTTAGGGAAGGGGACTGTAGCCAATTTCTTGTTAATGGTGGAAACTGTTTGTGTCTTGAACAGTCTTGGAAGGAACTTACAAAGTTAAACTGAGTATTTGATATATAATGATATTAATTGCTGAGAGCTCATCAGTTCAACATTATTTCACAGTAATTTTTATTTTCAATGGTGTAATAAGTACAAAAGAAAAAATTTGTAATAGAATTCGTTTTCAGTAAAGCGCTCATAACGCAATGGGCTTTAGAATTTTACAGTTAGAGAAGAGGGGCAGTAGCCAAACTTTTGTTTGTAGTGATTTTTGTTCGTTTTAAGCTTTGTTTCTGTATTCAGTTGAAGTTCTACTCGTTTTAATGGTACCTGTTGTATGTTTATTCGCTATGATTGTTTATTTAATTTCTGTTCGTTTTGGGTTTCATTTATTCTTTGATAGTAATTTCTGGTCGTTTCCAGTTTGAATTATTATAGGAATTTATTTCTGCTAATCTTAAGTTTAAAATGGCCTTTACTTTTCTTTGAAAACTTCTTTTCGAAAAGTTTAATTAATTTCTGTTCGTTTTTTATTGCCTAAATTTCGATCAAGCGGGTTGACACTAAAGGCTTATAAAATTTAACATAGTGGACTAGATCTGAATGGATCATATACGAATTTTTCTTGCTCATCCAAGTAATGAAGACAATAAAAGAAAATAAGAATCTGCTAAGGGATTCTAGGCCTCTACAGTAGTAGATATTATCATTCTATTCCTGTCCTTAAGTATGAAACTTGTATGAATCGTTTATATTTTGCAAATCTTTGCAGGGAGTTGGTAAAGCCTAAGTTCAGAAACCTATTTTCTGAATTCTCAAAAAAACCGCTGTTCCTCATTTTTCGTATTTATTAATGCTCAATGGGCCTTTGCAACTTTGAAAAACAGATACTGACCCCACAGAAAATCTTATAGAAGAAATTTCTATAGAACCGTTGTGAAAGTTCAATTATTTGTCAGAAAACAACTATCACTTACAATTGTTAGACCCAAAACACCTTTAGTGATCCTGTAATACGTGTTTGTTTTTGTTTTTTTTCCTTTTTGGGGGAGGGATTCAGAAATTTTGCTTGATAAATTCTGAACTTGTGACCTCTAAGTAAGGTACCATTAATGGGATTCTGCTTTGAAAATACTGGTCGAATACGAACATATTATCTTATCCCAGCGGTAAGGTGCTGACTGAGTGTGCAGAAGGTTGCGGGTTCGAGCCTCTTTGATGACAAATGCTCCTCCGCAAATATTCATCACCGTTATGAAGGTCAAAAGGCTAATTTTGTATCATATGCAGGACCCAGCACAGTGGTGTCAATTTACAAAAATCAGTGGGAAGGGGGCCAATTTTTTTATTTTTTTTAATCTAGGGTGGGGAACACTTTTTTTTTTTAGTTTTATCAGTGAAAATACCAAAAAGGTATAAAAATTAAGTTTCTTGAATTGCAAAATGTTTATAACTTTTAGATTATTTATTTGAAATTTTGCGCCCTTAAAATTTCTGCGGTCGGGTCAGGTGCCCCTCAGCCCCCTCCCCTGAAACAGCCTATGAAAAGGAGGTATTTTAAAAATCTAGGTTGAAAGGGGAATCTACGGAGCACTTACACACTCCCTAACTCCCCCCAAGTGACGCCATTAGTACGTTTAGGCTTCTTTCTTTGAAGCTAGGGAGTTGCCGTCGTTGTTTCTAAGTCATATAATGTATAACATCCTAATATAAAACTTTTTCTAGGGAAAGATGGTTCTGGCGCTTGCAAAAGATCAATCAGCTCGTTTACTAAAACATGTTGTACGGTGTTATTTACGTCTTTCAGATAACCCAAGGTAATTTCTTTTCAGTAATTTGGAAGATCTAAACCCCATCTTATTATGTTTAAAGATTTTATCAGTTATGAAGCAAGTGCTCTATCAGATATTTTATGAGAGATCTTATTTCAAATTCATTCCAAAATCATTAAAGAGATTACAAAACCGTGCAGTTAAGGCCACATATTGCCTCCTCAGGCTATGCCCCTCAACAGATCTATACAAAAACACTGGAACAATAGATATAACAGAGATAATCAACGTTAGTAATCTGAGTTTAGCACATTCGGCAATATCGAATAGAATTCCTCAAGGTCTTTCCAGGTACTTTGAACTGTGCAGCACAATTCATCGAGGAAGAGCTCTCCGCTGCAACAAGTACAATTTTATGCTACCGAGAAGAAGGCTTACAAGGTCTCAACACTCTCCAGTTTATAGAAGTATTTCTCTATAGAATTGAAGTAATTAATCTATTAAATCCATAAAATACTTTGCTACATTCCAAAAACGAGACCTTTCTCACATAGTACTTAATACATCATGAGTTAACGTTTCAATTTTTCGTTTGTAACTCACCCCCTCACTTATCTTCTTAGATCCCACCTTTTGCGAATTCTTTCTCCTTTAATTCTATACCCCTCTCTTATAGTATCAGCTCTTCTCTTTTCATTTCATAGTGTGATATAAATTTGTTTGGCAATATCGGGTGTGACTCGTACAAGCATTGCTTTGAGTCGAAATGTTCATGTTAATTGTTTCGTTTGTTCATTTATTTTAAAATAAAAGGTTGATTGATTGATTGATTGAAATGCAATATCTAACAAGCGATAAGCCCATGGTGAAGAGTAGCAATGAACTTCCATATTAACATACATTTGCTATATATATATGCACTCAATCTGGACAATAACAAGGCTATGACAAAGCGATATTTGTAGTAAAGATTTTAGTAAAACTAGGGGGTACCAAAGTCGATAAACATACCAATATTTTTCCCCTTCATAAACTTTCGGTGGCAAATTACATAGGCACCAAAACCATCTGCCGCTTATGAGTGTCTACCAGAGGAACTTTTTAATTTTCAGGTTTAGTTTTAGCCAAACAGAACTCATTTTGTGCGTGTTAAAGGCACTCTTGTTTGCTACACGTCCAACCTTTGGACATCTGAGAAAAGGAATGAACTCGTTGTGTCGGTGAGACGACAATGTGGAAAGCTAATTGATTATGTGTTTTGTTTTTTAAATGCAAAAGATTGGGGGATATTTTTTTTTCATTTGATAGCTAAAGGATAAAGGAACTTGTTTTCCCTACACACCTTTTCTGCTGAAAAACAAGTTTCCCGGCATTCAGGATTAATCTTGCTTTCCAAAAAGCAATGCCTCGCCCTAGTAATCATCAATAGTTCAACCATCTCTAGAAATAATCAGTGTGAGAATCAACCGTGATGATCTCCAATTAGGTGAAAACGAATTTGACAACACCAATATTCTTTTTGTTGTGCAGCTAAAAAATTGTTAGCAGAAATGAAATCACATTTGTGCACAATTTTAAAATGATGCAGAAAAAAGCAATATGCATTAATGCTTTGTTGATTTATTGCTACTGAACAGAAAGAAATCCATTTATTTGCTAATTCAGCTAATTCTAAAGGGCATGGCTATATAACAACGCCAAAAGCAAGTAGTTAATATACAACTGTAGAATACGGGCTCAGTCAACTTGAATGGGAATAAAAAGGGGGGAAAACTAAAATTTGCAGGTTGAAATTGAAATTTACAAGTTTTTTTGTTTAATTTTTCTACCATAATTAAAGCCAGACCTTATACCGTAATTGGATGCAGGTCCGAACCTTGGTGAGGGGAAAGGATCTTCATAACATGAACAATCATATTTTTAAGCTTTTAGTTATTTCCCTGTGGGATTCTTCGGACCAATGTCGCGTCAATATAGGCTGGACTGTCTATCAATTGTATGGGTGTATTGCGAACGAAAAAGGTTCAAGAGGGATCCTTACTGTGGTTTAACGGTTTAATACAATCAAAAGTTAGATCAGTAAGCTTGAAGGTCAATAGCAATGCTTTGTAATGTTTAATGAAATATGGCACTCAAGTAACGTGGTACCCGTAATTATTTTGAAGTGCTGATAAGTTTAGTTTTTTTTTTTTTTTTGCCTTAATCTCCTGTATTCACGGGAACTTCACTTGAAGTCTTTGAGGGAAGCCAAGACTCGTCTCGGACAGAAAGGTCCATACTGACTGAAGAAATATGCTGTTTCCACTGCACTTCCAGGGAATTTTAGTTCCTTGGCTATTGGGACGTTTTTTGGTCTTATTTTTTTGCTCGAGCTGTCAAATTACATTTGAAAAAAGGCGTGTTTTTAACGGAAATACATAAAAAAAAATCCACTTTTGGAATAAGAAAAGTGGAGGGATCCTATATCAAATTTCAAATGTATGTAAATTAGTCAGTCTATCCCATTGGACGGAAATAATTTCCTTTGTTACTTTCTCTGAGACATTTTAGTAAGGGTATTTACCAAAACTGGTTTGTTGTAGTTAAAATCTAATGCATTTTTTGTTTGAGTTCCCTGTATAACTGACTTGTTTTGGAATAAAACCAAATATATTTTGATGTCGCTAACTCTGTGGTGCTTTGTTCAGAACACACTTTGCTTTGCTCCGTGATATCTGGATCTGAAGCAATATCCATTTTTCCTATAGTTTTTAACGCCTTTGTGTAAGGTTTAGCGTATTTGAGCATTTTTTTAAGCGCTAATGTATTTTT
Source organism: Artemia sp. Qi Xiang Cuo (assembly GCF_049724085.1). NCBI lineage: Eukaryota > Metazoa > Arthropoda > Branchiopoda > Anostraca > Artemiidae > Artemia > Artemia sp. Qi Xiang Cuo. Next base: position 43,363,197 of record NC_142794.1, read on the forward strand.
GGATGTTAATTTCCTGCGTAAATGTCTTTCAAGGCCGTGAAAGCAAACATGCGTAGATGTTGCTAATTTTGGGGTACTGACTGACTCTATTTCAAATAAGAGGCTATACGAAAAATGTGGTTCGATCCCACTTTCTAGGACTATAAGGAAAGAAAGGTTATAATGGCCAGGGCACATTCCGTAGATGAAGGTCCACAGATTGGTAAAGATTGTTTTTGTTGGCCAACAGTCTATGGCTATAGAAAAAACAGGTTGTCCTCTTCTGGGCTGGGAGGACGTCATAAAGAAAGATTTAAAGGAAGTGGGAACTTCGTGGGAGGATGTAAAAAGGGAGGCTTTGAATAGATTGGGATGGAGGAGAAGCGAGCGTAGCTGTGTTGCCCTCGGGCGGCTTGGTGCTGCGGTGAGTTGTTAGTAGTAGTCATTGAGGAATACACTTTGCTTTGCTTTATGAATAAAATAATCGTCCGTTCTACCTTTTCTGTGTTACACTCAGTGCATTGTGACGCTTTTTTTTGTAACGTCAATGCATTTATGGTAGTCAGCTTTCAGGAGTGGTAGTTTGTCTCTTTTGTTTGAAGAGGGGAGGGAGGTGACCAACTGCCAATTTAATTTCAAATAAGTCATTTTCATTGTAACCTTGAAGGAGGGTTTAAAAGCAAATTTGATTTAGTGCGAAATTTCCTCTTTTTTTAGTAAGCTTAGACAACCTTTAACCCCACTTTCTGTATACAAGAAAATTGTCGAGGAGAAATGGCAGTTATCGAGGGGTCAGAAATATTTGCGTTGTTTTTTTTGTTTTTGTTTTTTTTTTTTTTCTGAGCCTTGGCCACTGCCTTTTCACATGTTAGAAAATTACCAAGAGGAAATGGCATTTATCGAGGGATCAGAAAAATTTGCGTTGTTTTTTGGCTGAGTCTTCAAATGTTAGAAAATTGCCGAGGGGAAATGGTATTTATCGAGGGGTCAGACAAATTTGCGTTGTTTTTTTTTTGTCTTTTTTTTTGGCTGAGCCTTGGCCACTGAGTCTTCACATGTTAGAAAATTGTTGAGGGGAAATGGCATTTTACCGAGGGGTCAGAAAAATTTGCGTTATTTTTTGCTGAGCCTTGGCCACTGAGTCTTGGCATGTTTGAAATATTTTCTTGGCGTTTTTGTCTAAAAGTTTGGTTTTTGTAATACCAAACTTACATCTCCTAATGACAATGAATGTCTATGGTCCCTTCTTTTTGGTTGATTGGGTTTGGTTGTGCTTTTGTCTTGGGTGATTGGATGGGTAAGTAGGGTCAAAGCCGCGTTCAAGTGCTTACTTTTCTTAATTACTAAAGCAGAAAAACAGTTCTTTTCTTCTTCTTCTTACCAAATAATTATCTTTAACACATTATGCTTTTGAAAAATCTTGCACTCTATTTTAATTTTCTTACAGAGCTCGCGAGGCCTTACGTCAGTGTCTACCTGACCAATTACGTGATAATACTTTTGCTAACTGCCTTAAGGATGACAAGTCGACCAAACATTGGCTGACACAACTGCTCAAGAATTTGGAAGCTACTCCAGTGGATCCACGTTTTCCAGCCATGACACCTCTGTCTGCGTCCTAATGCCAGAATGCTTCGTATTTCTTCAGAATTTTTCTCCTAGAAATCTACGAAAAGCCAACATTTATTTTAATCTATGCATCCTAATAACTTACTTTCCCAAAAAATAATTCCCGCTATTTTTCTTATATCTTTTTCTTGGTTTTTTAGTTTCAGTTTTCTTAATCTGTCATGGTTATATAATGCGTCTAACTTGTTTAGACAATTTGTACCACCTTCTAAATATCATCCAAGTTTTCTATAAATAATTTTGTTTCCATGTTGATACCTAAATTTTTACCTAAAACATAAATTTTCTTGCATAGCATTATTCTTCTTACCAGTGCGTTAAGTGCGACTGCTCTGCAATTTTAACTTGGACAACCTAAAGCTTACTGCCCAACTCTCACAGGGCAAGTAGGAGATACGGGCTCTAGCAAGTTTCTAACCCGAAGGTTTTAGTAGCTAATTTGAAAGTTGCTGTCAGTGCCAATGGCAAAGATTGAATTTTTTCTGCCTAAAACAGACAAAAAAGATGAATATAAATATACGAATAAATCATCTTTCCCTAACGAACATAAAATATTTATTATTTGTGTTTCCAGCTTTCTTTTAGGCACTGTGTTTAAGTAAATTGTTTTTCCTACTTTAATTCACCTTTCCCCTAGCATTACCCACATCTTTCAATATTGAACGTGTGCGTCTTACGCTCCTTATCACTACCACACTAATGCTGGAAAAGGTTGTGGTGAGTATTATTATCTCTAGGATGTGGTAGTTGACCTTTCTATAGAGAGAACTACGGTACGGTTGAACCGTTTAAGCCATAGTCTTCTATTGTGGTCACTGCCCTTTTAATACATATGGTTTTCTAAGCATGTTCGATGCTAAAAACCCGCCTCCTCTAAATAAGATTAGTTGACCATTGTTGTTTTAATTGTCTGATTTAAATATTCTAAGGATGTTTTACTCTGCAACTCATGAGTTAGTTTTAGACAATTCGAGAGTTGCTCAGAGTAATTCAGTTAATGCTGGGACGAAGCCTAAGTGTCCAGATTCATTAGAAAAAAAGTCTGAGCGTTCATGCTCTGCAAAGTGAGGCAGTTTAGCAAAGTAATATATGCTGTAAAGACTACGACCACAAATGAATTACGTTTTTTTTTTTTTTTTTTTTTTTTTTTTTTTTTTTTTTATATATATATCTTTTATATCATCTTTACGTTTTTATAGTGGCAATTTTGAAAAGTTGCAGTATTCACAATTTTTCTTCGTTTAGTTGTAAAGTAACCGCAGTATAAAGAAAAATAGTTGCGTCAATCGGGGGAATGGGACCTTTTCTCTCTCCCCCTAGACCTCCCTCCTCCTGTAGATTTTGAATATTTTCTTTTTTTTGTATTTTCATTGAACATGTTTTTTATTTTGTGTTCCATAAGAAAACTGAAAAGATAAACAACGAAATTGATCCCCAATTCGTTGATTTGCGCCTCTAAAAAAATAAGAAAAAAAAAATTTAATTTCAAAGTAAAGTAGCCGAAAGAACAGCTGAGATTATTTTGGTTATCGTGTGCAAAAACAACCACACTTACTGTTAGCTATCAGAATGTATAGATTAAATAAACATATCTGGTTTTCCCGTTATTCCAAGGCCTGACTTCTGAAGAATTACGTTTTTTGTGCTCTCACAAACATTACGAGCATCAATTAAGAAATAGTTCTGTTGCTAGCATTAAAAAAAGGGTATTTTGATGAAATGAATTAATTAGTTAAGAGAAGTGCATGCTAAATTGTGGATTTTATGGCATTGCTTTTTGGTCCAATAGTTTTTTGTTTTGTATTTCAAACCTGTATTTTGGTTTACTTACGAATCTTTATGCAATTGAAAATTTTGTGTTTTTTTTTAACCTTTTTATCCCAATCCGAAGGTATATTTCTGCATTTAGTAACAGATAGTTCATTTTAACGAAACTTGTATTGACTGTAAGAGTGAAAATGTGTTCCAAAATATTTTGGAATTGTATTTCTTTTCTTAGCACTTGATTCAATTAATAGGTTTATTTGTTTTTTCTTCATTGATACGTGGTTTTTGAGTCACTAGTCACGGATAATTATTTGGTCTATCTAGCACATGGTCAGTGATGAGTTATTATTCTGTATTAAAAGAATCCAACTATTGGAACTCAAAAAGGTTCTTAGATTATTGTGATGATGAAGTGTCATTTGTCCTATTTTTTCTGGTTTTACATGGTGTCTATCATTTGTTAAATGTTTTGTTTTATTTAATTAGCGAGTGCAAATAAGAGTCATATTCCCAGCGTAGATGGGCTGTATACTTATAGGCCTATTTTAAACAATAAAATAAAGTAAGATCTGACTGTTACTGTATATTTTTGTGGTATATTAGGGCTGCCGAATGGTGTACATTGTGTATTCTGTGTGTATTTTGTCAAGGTTCTCGGAACCTTATATTTGTAGGGTTATTTTAAACTGTGATCAGCCATGAGAAGCATAGAATAAATTATTTTAAAAACCAATCATCTGAAAATAGGGGGTTATTCGCATTTTTGTCTATGCGTCCAAGTGCTTGCGTCCAGAATGTCTATGCGTCCAGAATCTGTAAAGTCCACCAAAAGGCACAATGATCGATAGTAAGAATGAGAAAGGAGTGTCTTAAGGCTTATCCAATTTGTATAGTACACATTTTTTTTCGGAGGGATTGAGCCGACTGGAAATTTTCCAAAAGAAGTTTGGATTCAAAGGTTTTGAACGAGACGGGGTTATCAAGTTACCTTTTCAGTAAACTCTAGACACCATCACGGTATTGTCACCTCTAGGACGTAATGGATTCAATGTTTTAAAATAATCTAGTACTGGTAAATAATGAAGATCAAAAATGTAGAACTGAGCAAGAATTTTTTCATAGTTCGGGTGAAAAATTGTTTATCGAAAGGAAAAATGTGGTTTATTGGAGTGTTAACAATGCAGTAGATGGAAGACATGTAAATACTCCATGTGATTTGCCATTCTATGCTTTTTCTAAATATAATAATCTCTGCTTCTACAAATTCCGTTTGGAACCCTGGGTCTTCATAGTGACACATAACAACTTATTTTGTAGAACTATGAAATAAATATTCTATTTGATTCACCTGTCCATCTTCTGTTGAAATCTAACAGTCACCTATTCAAAATTCCTTGATATAATGGATTTCAGCAATTGTTTATTTAAGACAGAGTCTCAGGATTACAATGACTAGATAGTTTAGTATAGTTAATCTTTGTAAATAAAGACATTTGGAATAGATGACTGTCATATATCAACAGAGCCTGGAATGGTGAATCAAACAGTGTATTTTTCTTAGTGCAGCAGCACAAATAATAAAGCGTCATTGCATAGCTTCCGCATTTCAAAATGAGTTTGTAGAGGCAAGTATTATTGTATTAGTGAATAACATTGAATAATGGGTAAATTTATACTCTTGCACGAATATCAAATAACAAAAAAAAAGTAATTCCATTCGATTCCCTGTCAAATGTAATTTCCAAATATAACATAAAATTGAAGGAACGAAACTTACAGGAATAAATTAAGCCCAGGTAAGGCGTTTTCTAGCTCATCTGTAATTATCCCCTAATTCTAAGGCTTATAATATTGACCAAAAAACTGGTCTTATCAAAGTATAGGTTTCTTAACATTGAAAACAAGCCAAATTGGAACAAGCATGAAAAGCCAAATCGGAATTTTTTTAAAGGCATATTTTCCCAAAGTCGTTTCTTATAAAATCAGGATTTACTAAAAGTATGAGGCTTTATGTGAACCTTATTTGCGCTGCAGACTTGTTTCGGGAAGTTCTACTTTCATAACAATAATTTTTTCTTAGCTCATTGAAGGTAACGGTCATTTGATTTGAAAAGGAAATTAAAGCCTAGAAGTTTCTGGAAGTATCATTCACCTATCTCAGTTTCTTTCTAAGATAGCAAAAAGGATAAAATTCCTGTGTACCGCAGAATAGCCAAAAAAAAGGTAATATCATTTGATTCTCCATTCGACGCTATGCCTAAATGTAATAATCTCTACCGTCGCAATTTTCTCCCAGATTCCTTCGCCTAATCCCCGGGTGTAGCGCTGGCTGCTTGCCAAAGTTCGCTGATTTTGTTAGGTTATTTTCTTAATTAAATAAAAAAAACAAGTTTTTTCAACTGAAAGTAAGAAGCAACATTAAAACTTAAAACGAACAGAAATTATTACGTATATGAAGGGGGTTCGCCTTTTCCTCAACACCTTGCTCTATACTCTAAAATTTTTTAGTACTTTTGAAAAAAGCTTCTTATTGTTCCAATTAAACGAAGATAGTGTTTCAGAAGTCGTTCTAAAAGAATTGCCCTTTTTTCGAAGACAAGGCAAATTTTCTCAGGCTCGTAACCTTAGGTGGGCAAGACTAAACTTAGTGAAATTTATATATTTGAAATCAGCATAAAAATCAGATTCTTTTGATATATCGAATGGTATCAAAATTCCGTTTTTTAGAGTTTTGGTTACTATTTGAGCCGGGTCGCTCCTTACTGACAGTTAGTTACCACTAACTGTGTGATTCTCTTCCCCCACGAAAAATTCCTCCATGGAAAGATCCTGTCACGTAACCCCCGACCCCCCCTCCCCCTGAAAACGTCTGTTTACTTCCCAATAATCAATACTATATGTAAACAATGAGCAGAGTTCATAACTTGCAGTCCTTCCTCCGGGGACTGTGGGGGATTAATCATCCTCAAAGGTATATTTATTGGATTTTTCAACTATGCTGAAAAAATGGCTATCTCAAAATTTTGAGCCGGTAAATTTAGGAAAAAATGAGCATGGGAGGGGGCCTAGTTGCCCTCAAGTTTTTTGGTAGCACTAGAATTTTAATTCCGTTCGAATGAGCTCTCTTGCGATATTCTAGGACCACTGGTTCAATACGATCACCTCTGGGAAAAAAAACAACAAATAAACACGCATCCATTATCTCTTCTGGCAAAAAATACAAAATTCCACATTTTTCCAGATAGGAGCTTGAGACTTCTACAGTAGGGGTCTCTGATGTGGTGAATCTGATAGTGTGATTTTCATTAAGGATCTATGTCTTTTAGAGGGGTCTTTTCCTCTTTTTTCGGAAATAAGGTAAAATTTCTCAGGCTTTTAACTTTTCATAAGTAATATTAAACTTGATGAAGCTTATATATTTGAAATCAGCATAAAAATCCGATTCTTTTGATGTATCTATTGGTATCAAAATTCCTTTTTTAGAGCTTCGGTTACTATTGAGCCGGGTCGCTCCTTACTTACAGTTCGTTATCACAAGTACAAAAAATGATGCAATCAACAAACTTTTCTTTAAAATCTTAGAGGATGCTCTTCTGATACTTTGGAGACTAATTGACCGCTTGGTATCAAAGGGAGGTTGGCAAAACATTTTGTGATTACGTTAAACTGTCATGACATTGTAGGGAAGAATTAAAAAGTTCGACTTTTTTTAATTGAACGAATATTTATTTTTATGGGGAGGAGTTATAAAGTTTTCTTAACAAAAAAAAAAATGAAAAATAGCTCGAAAGTGCAGTAAGTGAGCTTTTGAAGTATGTTCATTGTGTAGGCAGAACATTGTGAGCATTGCTTTTGAAAAAAAAAGAAGTACTTAGTGGTTTTAGGACAACTTTAATTAACTCCTTTATCAGAAAGCTGACTGAAGTGAGTGTCGTAATTATGGAGGTATTAGCCTGACTTATGTACTACTACTGCTATCAACTGTGCAGCACTAAGCCGTCTGTGGATAACACAGCTACGCACGCTCCTCCTCCATCGAAATCTTTTCAAAGCCTCCCTACCAAGAAATTCCCGTTTTCCTTAAATCTTTTCTTACGACATCCTTCCATCCCATTCGGGGACGACCCGCTGTTCGTTCCTGGGACAATCTTCGGTAATCTGCCATCTGCGGCGCCCTTGCTTCAGAACCAAACTAGAACAGTGTCATAACTGTAAATTCCAATATTCTAATCTTGGTTTGCAGACTTATCGTCAAATTCTTCTAAGCTTTTCAACTGTGGAAAGATACCTTGGGCTATGGTTATTTTACTTCTAACATCTTCTCTGCCCCCACCGTCTTTCTTAGTAATAATATCCAGGCAAGAGAAGCTATCTACTTGATCAATCTTCGTGTTACCCATTATTTCGTCTTCACCTTCATTTATTCCTATTCTTAGTGACTTAGTCTTCTTAACATTAATTTTCAAACTTATCCTTGCACCCTGATCTTGCAAAACCTCTAAAAGCTCATTTATCTTGTTTACATTTTCATCTTGGATGTTTATGTTATCAGCATAAGTCTAGAAGATTTTTACTTCCCCATTTGATTCCGTGTTCTCCCATTTTCTTTGCTATTAGGTCATGTTCATCAAAATGATCCACATAAATGGGAATAGAACGCAATAATGTTTAACTCCTGATTTAATGCGAAACCAGCTATTAACGTCAGTTTCAACCTTAACAGCAGCAACGTTATTCAGGTACATAGTATCACATTAATGTATTTATCTAGTATACCATATAGGGATAGGATCTTCGCTAAAGGTCTTCTGTCAGCTGAATCAAGCGCTTGCTCATAATCTATCAAACTGAGGACTAAAGGCGTTTGGTGACTCAGGCACTTCTCAGTTATTAATCTAAGAATGAATGTTTGGTTGACGCATTCTCTACAATTCCTAAAACCACCCCGTTCTTCTCTTTAAACTTTATCTACAGTATCTCGTAAGCCCAAAAAGTATCATCATACTAAGTAATTTACTTCGTATAGAAACCAGGCCATATACGACAGTCACACTTATCAAGTTTCTTATGGAGGAATTGAATTAGAAGCTTCCTAAAATTTCTAGGTACTTCCCTTTTTTCAAAGATCATATTCAGTATCTTCAGTAGCTTATGTCTAACCTCACAACCACCATACATAAAAAACTCATTTACCACACTATCAGCACCTGGGGCCTTATCATTTTTTAATCCTTTTAGTACTGTCACCAATTATTCCTGACAAAATAAATTTTGCCTTCACATCCAATTGTCACCAGCTTCTTCATTCTTTTCTATATCTTTTCCTTTAGCTCCATTTTGGTATAGCACATTCCATAGATTCCCATAAGCTGAATTCCAGGGGTGGGGGGGGGGGGCTTACCTGGTCTAATTGGCACTTTTAATGCTATATAGTAGAAATGTTAAAACACAAATATAAAAATAAGGCAGCGTCCTTCAGCCAGCAGGGGGCTGGCACCCCATCCTGCTTCCCCTTATGGGCGCCCATGGCACATGCTCAAAGTGTTCTGCCCATCTCGTTTTAACTCTTTCCTTCTTACTAATTGTGACCCCATTCCTATCTTTAACTGAGATGTGAGATATCTTTAACTAATGAAAGATGACGATGCATAAATTGTTAACATGCAAGATTTATCATTAGTAAAAGGGGAGTCTTGATTCTGGGTGTATCTGAAAAGGCCAAAGGTATTAAGGTGAACCTAGGAAGAATTTTGAGGATTATCTTTAATTAAATCAAATGGCACTATGTACTTCCAGTTTATCGAAAAGCTGATCTACAGTATCTTAAGAACGACTGAGGTTATTAAGTTGAAACTTTCAAGGCATGTTGAGGGGAATATTTTAAAGTGGTTGGACCAGCCCCCTCCTATGCCCTCTTCAGCTGTCATATCTCCAAAAACCTTCAATCAAAGTTTTAAAACAGACATCTTGTTCGAAATAGTCTAAAAATCAAATAAATATTCCTATAGGAATGGCATGACACTCCACTACTTTTGAGAGGAATACCAAACACAATAGGGTATGTTCGGGGGAATGTTGAAAAGTGATTGAAGGACAACAAGCCCCCTTGCCCTTTTTAAATGCCTCCTCCCACATTGCACTTCCTGGCTGAAGGGCCTTGAGACAGAGATCAGCACCGCCGGTTTGGACTTTAAGGGTCTAGTGCCGTATCCTTTACCTACCTTACCTATCTCCCCTTATCACTGAGCAAAGCTTTGAAAAAGTGATTTCTTTCTAACTAGGCCAAAGGTATAGTAACTATGTCTCCGGGGATACAGTGCCCCCCAAATCCCGTTGGGCAATGAATCTAAATAGAATAATTTGCCCTTTTTTAACTGCAGAAATTGTCGTTAGGAAAAGAGGAAATGTTGGACTCTGATCGCGTTCGAAAAGGCTATGTGTATTAAAGTGAAATTTCGGGGAATGTTGAGGGGCATGTTTAACTAAACCAAAAGATATCGTGTGCACCCAGTTTTTCAAAAAGACGCATTTGCAATATCTCGCGAACGGCAAAAGTTATTAAAGCTTCTAAAGCTCAGAACGAAATTTTTGCTTTATTTATTTATCAATTCCAAAATACGGTAAGCTTTACCAAGCTTGTTCGCACCAAGCATTACAATAATTTAAGACAGCGCTAAAATACACTCTATGACAACATAATACATGCAACTCCATGAAAATAACACAGTACGAAAACATAGCATGCTTCCAGAGCATGTTGAAAAATGGTGGGAGGGCAACCAGCCCCCTCACATGCCCTCTGTAGCTACAATGGCCCGATAGACATCTGACCAAAATTTTGGAATAGCCCTCTTGTTCGATATTCTGAAAATGAAATAACTATGCCTCTAAGGAATGACAAAACCCTCCTCCACTGCCTCACAGGAAAGTGTTATACATTATAAGTTGCTCTTTGTGTATACATGAAAGGGCAAGTTTATCCCGAGTCTCTGAAAAGGCTAAGGGTTATTAAGGTAAAACGCTTGGAGAATGTTGAGGAGGGTGTCAACCAAAATCAAAACCCATTATATAAGAAGGCTATCAAAAGGGTACAAGGACAATTTCTAAGGAATGCCTAAGGTTATTAAGTTAGAACTTCAAAATCATGTAGAGAGGAAAGTTAAAAGAGGAACGGAGAGTAACCAGCTCCTCCCTGGTCTTGCCCTTTTAGATGTTTCCCTTTCCACTTATAGAAATATTAAAAACCTATTTTATTTATAATAGTCAAAAGGTCTAAAAGCTTTGTCTCTGTGGATGCCATGCCCCCCCCCTCTTAGTCCCCTGGGCATGCTGAAGGGTTTGTTGCGCTAAATAAAAAGACACTATCTACGTCCAAGTTATCAAAAAGGCATATCTGCAATATCTTAGTAACAGGTAAGCGTATTAACTCAAAACTTTCAGGGTCACTAATGCTACTACTGCGGCTGCAAATACCACTGGTTGGGACTGAAATAGTGAATAGTTCTGACTGCAACAACTTGTGACTGTGACTGCATGCAACTGGTACTACATTTACTTTTGACTATGTTCAGAGAATGTTAGGGATGCTGAACAAGATCAAAACACACAATGTGCATGCTGATTGTCAGAAGGGCGCAGCAGTAATATCTTAGGAACGGCAGAGGACATTTGTTTTAAGCTTTCAGGGTATCTTGAACAGTGCTCCAACCTTCAGGGAATACTTAGGGGGATTTTGAACTGAATCCAAAGACACTCTATGCATCCAGGTTATCAACAGAGTATACCTACAATATCTTAGGAGCGGCTAAGGGTCAGAATACTAAATCAAAAGACACTATGTGCATCTTGGTTGTTAGAAGGGCGTATCTGAAGTATCCTAGAAACGATTAGTGATATTTAATTGAAAATTTTACGGAATGTTGAGGGGGTGTTGAAATAAATCAAAAGCTTCTAATTAGAACTATTATAATTAGATAATAGTTGTTACACAGGGATGTTAGCCCTACTCCTCTTTGTGGTGGTTTCTGGTCGTTTTGAGTTTAACTTCGTTTTTAGTTGTTGTTTTTTTTTTTTCATTTCTGGTTTTGTCCAACAAAATGATGCAATCATTGTTTTTCTCCAATTTACATTAAACATACAGGGTAAGCAGACTAAATTCAGGGGACCTTAACAAAGGCAAATAATTTTGGAAGAAAAATGTGGTTACAATAATTCTTGGAGCCAAAAATTTAAACTTCTTCACTCTGTTCTGCTTCAGAATTTTAGGCAATGTTTAAACTTCAATTAAAATTCAAAATCAAGGGATCCCTAATAAAACAAACAGTTAAAGAAACAAATCTCAATGCATTGAGTCGTAAAGTGTGTGTTTTTTCTTACAAAAAACACTACTACCTTTTTTCACAGCAAAACATTAGCGCAAAACATAATACATTTACTTAAACAAACAATTATAAGAAGACATATAACAAAAAAAAGGAAACTTTTAATGAATTTGTCCATTAAACTGTCTATGTGATCGAGGGTGTCTACTCAAAGTGGATCAGTACCGCTTCAGTCTCCAGTCTCAAAGAAGATCAAAATTGCGCTTATGTTTAATTCAAGTGAGCTACAATATCCCTTTCCATTCAGTTATAATTTTATAGTAAAACAACCTGAAAAAACTTTAAAATTAGATAAGAATAGAAAGAAATCATCAATTCAACAGTAGGAAACAGCTACTTTTTTTTACTAAACCAAGGAAGTTGAGAATAATACACCTGAATAAAGTGCTTTTGCGACTAGACAGAAGCAGTTTGCAATAAAAGAATAAAAATGAACTTGGGCTTGAGTATTCGTTTAAGAAATAATCCTACAATAATGCTTTCGTTTTATATTTCATTTAATTTCATGGTGATTTTATAATACTGAGTTACAATTTTTGACCACAAGTCAGTTTTTAAAATAATATTATAAATTGTATCAATATTCAAATTTCCCTGTGTCTGTTAATTGACAAATCAGCGTATTTATGTTTTTTATTTACTACTACTGCTTCTCTAGCTTATTGTGTAAAACCTTAAATAGATATAGCTACTGCTTTCCAATTACCGTAAAAAATGGCAAAGATGATAAAAGGTATGCTCTGCCGAAGCAGAAAACGAAGCTTTTGAAAGCTCCGAGCCTTATCCATGTAATTTTAATGCTCAATAGAGCGTTCCGAAAATTGTTCATGAGTTTGGCCAATATAGAACTTCCCAGAAATGCAAGGAATGTTGTGCATTCTATTCTGTAAGGTGCTACAATTTTTAACTTTTTTAATGTTCATTATTAGAATTTTAGTTTAGACCTAACACAAGAAACTATGAATCAACGAATGAAACCAAAAAGGAACTGAAACTGAAAATTAATACTGACATCAAACTGAAGGATAATAAAGACAACTATCAATAAACAAAGGAGTTTCAAAGCAAAAGGAAATTTATCAAGTAGAACTTAAACGAATAAAATTTCTACAAACAGAAAACTATCCCCCTCAACTTATTACAAGCCTGAGTGTTACTTGTGCTTCACTGAAAACAAAATATATTAAATGTTTTCTGTTCTATAATCATAAAGTTGAAAATAAAACTTCTGAGGCTCTCAATAGTTAAAATCACCATATGTTAAACATCCAGTCCTTTTTCTTCATGTGCTTTAGTAGCCTTGACTGATTCGGTAAAAAAAAACTTCGATCTTTTTCGACAAGCCTAAACTAGGCTGTTCAAAATACATATCGTTTTTAATAAAATACAAATAAAAATAATAATCTGGTCTTCTAGAGGTCTATAGAATGAAGTCAGGTAGCACCGCTCTTATTTGTGAATCACAATTATTTATATCATATTATTGTTGTGCTGATTTTGTAGCAGATAAACAAACATACTTCTCGGAGAACAAATATTTTTTCATAAGGATTTAAGACAGAGCTAACATAATAAATACATTCCACATTGAAAAAATTGGGCCAAAACTTTTTATGTAGCCGAGTGCGGAAGACTTGGAATGCACTTCCATCGGAAACAGTTGCAATACGACCCAGTCTTCCAAAGTAGTTTAGCCTCTACAGATGTCCATATTTGGTCTTATCATAACCCATTTTGACAATTTTTTTTTATTTGTTATTTTTGTGACCTGTACGTTTTCATAGTGTGTAGTTTTCATTGAGCTTCATGTATTACGTTGTCATAGAGTGTGTTTTAGCGTTGTCTTAAATTATTGGGATGCTTATTTCGACAAGCTTGGTAAAGCTTACCGTATTTTGGAATTGATAAATAAATATAGCACACATTTCGTTCTGAGCTCTAAAAGCTTTAGGGGACGGCAGCACCACTTTTATCTTAGTTACTTCTGGCTTTATTGTCAAATTCAAATCTAATTTGATTTTAGTTGGTTGCAGGAGACATCCATTCACCGGCAAAAGCATATGTTATTTTTACATTTCATAGTATCGTTTAGTTTTAGTTTCTATTCATCTTAAATTTATTTATTAATTGATGATTATTTTTATTAAGTGCTTTATTTCTTCTCATACTAGGTTTTAAAGTTTGATATAGTTGTTTGCTTTTCTTTGGGAAACGTTATTCAAAATAACATTACAAAATGTAGGATCTTGTGAGCCCAGTATTATTAGCGCTACCTTTCTTTATGTATCTGCGCTCTCTATTAAAATCGATCGTTCCTTTTTGTCAAAGAAAAGAACCAAAGTTTCCAGAACCGTTACTCCATTTTGAATTTTCTAAGGAAAAGTGTGTCTTTAACTAGAATGAGTGTTAAGATGGAAAATCCCCCAGTCAAAACTGCTGTAGATGATCAAATAAGTCCAGTTCAAAATGGTCGGGGTCGTGGAGGCTCTAGAGGTGGATCTCGAGGAAGGGGAGGAAGAGGCAGAGGGGGTCATGGCCACGGTGGGCAGCATGGAGATTCAGATCAAACACCTAGCTATGGTGGCTATGGTGGTCAATCTCGAGGGGGAGCTTCGAAGATGGAAAGAGATGACGTAAGCTTTTTACTTTAAATTTTTATGACATTGATTGACTTTTGGCTTGTTTTTTTTTGCTGTTAGGTCTTATTGTAGCCAAGGATGGAATTCCCTGTAGTCTAAATTTCAGTAGTTTACCTAATTCTGGATGGATATTTTATTATGGGTAAAATTATATATTTTAGGTTAATGTCTAGGTCTATCATAGGAAGTTGTTGGTAAATTTAATGCAGATCATATTATTGACTTATGAATAAAGTAAACATACCACTCGATGCCTTTTTTTATGCTCTTTTCCAAATATAATAATCATTTTGGTTGGAAATGAATTTTAGCCCCCATCCCTAGTTACATCAATTCAGGGTATATATTTGGGTAAATATATACCAAATCACGTAAATTTCTACCAAATCATATTATTGAGTTAGGAATAAAGTGAATACACCATTCAAGGCCTATTAAAATGGGAAAAATTATATATTTTAGGTTAATGTTTAGGTCTATCATAGGAAGTTGTTGGTAAATTTAATGCAGATCATATTATTGACTTATGAATAAAGTAAACATACCACTCAATGCCTTTTTTTATGCTCTTTTCCAAATATAATAATCATTTTGGTTGGAAATGAATTTTAGCCCCCACCCCTAGTTACACCAATTCAGGGTATATATTTGGGTAAATATATACCAAATCAGGTAAATTTCTACCAAATCATATTATTGAGTTAGAAATAAAGTGAATACACCATTCAAGGCCTTTTGGTAAAATTCTACTTTAGCTACTTTTGGCTATCTTGGAATGGGGTTAGGTTAGGAAAATGAAACTTTCAGGGATGGGTCTACAGGCTAAAGTATGTCCCGGGAAGGCATTTTGAAGTACCTACCTCCACTCCGTCTCCCTCTAGAGGGTCCTGAAATTTGCCTACATGACAGGTCTATACCCATTGAAATTTTGACAAAACAACATTTTACCTTAATTTTCAGCTATCAGTCTTTTTTTCTCTGGCTTTAGCTCTGAAAATGCAATTTCATTTATTTGAGCAGAATTTTTGTGCCATATCAATGTTTATTCCCAAAATTTAGGAAATGTATTTGTATATCTTTGAAACCTTATAAATTAGGATTGAGCAAAGTTGTGAAGCTGAAAACAATTTTGTTATACTCAATTTAAGTAGAAGATCTATTTTGCATGATTTCACTTCTATAACTCAAAGATTTTCAAAGGTCATCAAAGGTCAGAGCCCTCAAGAGGGAGAAGGAGTGGAGGTAGGTACTTCAAATACCTTCCCAGGACATGCTTTAGCCTGTAGACCCATCCCCGAATGTTTCATTTTCCTAACCTAACCCCTTTCCGAGATAGTCAAAAGTAGCTAAAGTAGAATTTTACCGGCTTTTTTTATGCTTATTACAAACATAATAATAATCTCTATCGAAAATGAATTTCACCCCCCCCCCCTAAATATATCAATTCAGGGTATATATTTCTACACTAGGGGGTGGGGGTAAAGTTTAAACTTACCTCTCATTTACATCAGAAAAAAAATTTGCCCCCCCTTTAATGTGAAATATATACCCTGAATTGGCATATATAGAGGGGGGGGGCTGAAATTCATTTCTGATAGAAATGATTATTATATTCATAATCCATAAAAAAGGCATTGAGTGGTATATTCACTTTATGTGTAAGTCAATAATATGATTTTGTAGAAATTTACCCTAAATCATATTATTGAGTTAGGAATAAAGTGAATACACCACTCAATGCCTTTTTTATGCTTCTTACAAATATAATAATAATTTCTATCATAAATGGATTTCAGCCCCCCCCCCTATATCTGCCAATTCAGGGTTTATATTTCTACATTAGGGGGGGGGGGTGGGGTAAAGTTTAAACTTGCCTCCCATTTACATCAGAAACAAAATTTGCCCCCTCCCCCCCCTAATGTAGAAATATATACCATGAATTGGCATATATATGGGGGGAGGCTGAAATTCATTTCCAATAGAAATAATTAGGCTATTATATTCATAATCAGCATAAAAAAGGCATCAAATAGTGTATTCACTTTATTCCTAACTCAATAATATGATTTGGTAGATATTTACCTTTCAGGGTATATATTTGCACATTAGGAGGGTGGGGTAAATTTTATTTCTGATGTAAATGAGAGGTAAGTTTAAACTTTCCCCCACCCCCTAATGTGCAAATATATACCCTGAATTGGTATATACAGGGGTGTGGGGCAAAAAATCATTTCTGGCAAAAATGATTATTACATTTGGAAAGAGCATAAAAAAGGCATCAAGTGGTTTGTTTACTTTATTTGTAAATCAATAACATGATCTGCAAAAAATTTACTAAGTTGTTTAGTCAGGTGAATTAAAAGTTAGGCTATTAATTTTTTTCCTCTGTCCTTAATTCTGTAAATGCAATTCCTGTTATTTGAGTAGAATTTTATGACATAACAATGTTTTTTTTCAAAATTTAGGAATGAAGTTGCATATCTATAAAACTTTATAAATTGGGACTGAGCAAAGTTGTGATTTTGAAAACAAGGTAAATCTTTTGTTATTCATATTATTGACTTACAAATAAAGTAAACATACCACTCAATGCCTTTTTTTATGCTCTTTCCAAATATAATAATCATTTTTGTTGGAGATGAATTTTACCCCCACCCCTATATATACCAATTCAGGGTATATATTTGCACATTAGGGGAGTGGGGGTAAATTTTATCTCTTATGTAAATGAGAGGTAAGTTTAAACTCACCCCCCTCAAATGTGCAAATATATACCCTGAATTTGTATATATAGGGGTGGAGATAAAATTCATTTTTGACAAAAATGATTATTATATTTGGAAAGAGCATAAATAAGGCATTGAGTGGAATGTTTACTTCATTCATAAGTCAATAATATGAATAACAAAAGGTCATTAAAGGGCAGGGCCCTCTAGAGAGAGGAGGGGAAGTAGGTACTTCAAAATACCTTTCTAAGACACACTTTAGTCTGTAGACCCATCCCTGAAAGTTTCATTTTCCTAGCCTGACCTCTTTCCAAGATAGCTAAAAGTAGCTTAAGTAGAATTTTACCATAAACTTAAATTTATACTCAGAATTGCACCCTGAATCCAAATTTAACATGCATTTGGGTCGGAAATAAACTTTATCCCTACCCCTATATATAGCCTACCAATTCACAAAAAATTTAGCAAGAAAAATAGGTTTTAATTTTATTAAAGCAGTGAATAAATAACAACAAAATAAACACTTAATAAAAAACACTCCAAATATTTCAGCCCCACATCCAGGAGCCTTTCTCAATGGGGGAAAAAAATGTTCTTTAAAAAAATAATATATCTTGAAATACAAATCTTGCTTAATTTTTTGTAAATCAAAAAGCAGTGTGGTCTAAGAAATTATTTATGCCTATCAATTCAGGGTATATTTTTGTAAATTAGGGGGGAGTAAATTTCACACTTACTGCTATAGTCAGAATGGTAAATTTCAAGATGGCACTATAATTTAACTAAGACAAAAGTGAAAATTTCATTTGATGCCTTTTTTATGCTGTTTCATAATTCAATAATTGCTTCTGGGGCTTATTGCATTTTGAGCCCTTAAAGGGGCCCTGAAGGTTGAAATTCTTTAATTATCAATCTGAAATATATCTTCACAAATGTTTCAAAAATAGTGCTCTTTTGATGGTTGACAAAGAATTTGGTAAGTTTATCTAACACAGTAATTCTGTGTTGTAAGTAAAGTGATTTTTTCTCATATCTGATAGCAAAGTTTCATATTATCTCAAAATGAAATTGTATTGGCAAAATATAATTTAATAGCAAAGATGAAAATATAACAGGGACTATAGTTAGAAATTTATTGCTGTTAATTGTTTGTTTTGCATATAGCCTTAGGATTTATGTAGGAGCATTGGGGGATGGGGTTTTTGTTTTAGTTTTTCCTTCTGCAGAGCTATAATTCTATTGTGTTACATATACTTATTAAATCATTCAAACAATATTTTGACACATTTTATTGTAACTTGAGTGAAATCTGTTTGAATAAAGAATTTATGATGTATCACAAGATTCAGTTCACAGAAAAATATATTATAAGAGCTACATCTGGGACTATCAGAGAGGGGGTGGTGGCATTTTCAGAAAAGCAATGATATTTGGAATAGAAATAAAATAAAAGAATCTAATACTACTCTTATTTATTTAGCATGCTTCCTTCAGAAGTGGCCACTTACTATAAATATTTACCCTAGATTCTCTATTCTATAGCTGACAAGTACAGAGGCACATTTGAAAGGATCCTTGCAAAAATTTGATTGACCATTTTGGTTTTTGGTTGTTCAATCATATTGCTCTTTACAAACTACACAATTACAAAATTACAAAACAACATGCCAATGTCAAGTTTTGCAAACAAACCCCATGCCAATTTTTTTCCAGTCACAATAAAGCTTCATAATATTTAATGTAACTTTGGAATTTTTAATCTATAAGTTTCCTCTTTTATTTTTTCACATTCATGAAATACAAAAAGAAGCAATTGAGGATGAGCATGAGTAACTATCCTAATATGTAACAAATAAACACCAAAGGAAGATTGGTTTCAAGAATTTTGAATACAAATACCATTGAATTCTCACTATAGATTCATAGAGACTTATCCACCCAGCAAACTTCTTTTTTATAGTCAAAAACAAAACAAATCCTTCTAAAAAGAAAAATCCTTAACCTTCATAACTGCTTTTTTACCTCTGGAGAGCAGAAACTTCTATAAGTGGTCAAGAAAATCCAGACAAACATAGGATCTGTATATCTATGGTATGTTAGCCTTTCAACTAGTTTCAATAAAGTTGCCCCTTTAGTGACAGGCACCCCAGAGTTTTCCTTCATCTCTTACACAAAATTTGAGTCCAAGTCCTCTTCTGCAAATCAGTATTCATCTGGACTTCCATTGCAGTGGGAGCAGATCATGTTACATGTTCCTGAGAGAGATTCATTTATTAAAAAAGAAAACAAACACTATTTGCCTTTTGCCTGCCAAGAAAAACAATAAGCTTGAAAGGGCAAGCAAGGTTATCACTCTCAGCTAATTAAAACAACATTCATACCAAGCTACTCAACACACAAGAAACTCATCTGATGAAGGAATAAATGAAAAAAGAGAGAAAGTGGAAAAGACAAGAAGTGGATAGAAAAAAAACTGGGGAAATACCTTAAATAGAATGACAACCTGGAGTGGGATCGACATCAAATTCACTCATGAGATAAAAGAAACTTCATTGCCCATGACTTGAAAGCCAGAAGACTAGGCGCATTTTCCACACGTTTGGGCAATATATTCCAAACATGGGGAGCATAATGGTGAATCACAAAAGATGCCCAAGTGGTGCTCCTAAACTCATGAGTTAAGTTATCAGCTTTTCTTGTATTATGATCATGACGGTCTCTATTAAAAGTAAAAAGATTTTCAAAAGCAGGGGTGAGCAGCTGATTCAAATATTTATATGAGAAAATTGCGACTTGGTAATCTTGAATTTGTGATGCATCCATTAAATTATTCTTTTTAAAATGTTAATGAGCAGGAAGCTCATCAGAACCATCAAATTGCGATAATAATTTTACAGCTCTATTCTGAAGTTTTTGAACTCTTTAGAAACATGTTAAAAAATTACTTGTCAAAAAATTGGTGTGACCCACATGCTGCAGCAACACATTCACCATTGTCCCCTTACAAATGGGAATTATCCCTGCAGAGAACCAAATTTCAATCATGTACTTTACAGAAGTCCCGATAGTGCAGACAGTTATAGTAAATATGCCACACTTGTCTGGAAGAGTTGTATGCCCATTTAAGCAGTTGGATCTGTAATTCAAAAGAAAAGGCATTGCAATTAGGTAGAAATATATTACCTCAATATAATTTGAATGTGACAAAACAGTTTACTTACTTTAAGTAACAAATTATTAAGTATTGCCTCAGTATCATTGTATATAAATTATATTCAGTATAATCACAACTCAGTAATATTTGGCTACTATAGGCTTGGCACATATAAAAGATATGCTGATATCCTCATCCATCAACAATTCAGTGTATATTACCCTGGAACACGTATTTTGGCAAAAACTTTCTCAAAATGCATTTGAAACCAACTTGAGACTTTGAAACCTACTTCTAATTTCTAAAAACATCTAATAATAATATTACATTTCTAATTGCCGATTTTTTATATATTTTTTGGAATAAATTAATTTAAAATTAGATTCTTTAAAACTTAGTGTTACAAAGGTGAAGCCAAGTTTCACATTCAAGAGAAATCTGACTTGTCTACCTGTGAAAAAATCTAATGATGCTAATGTTTTTTGCGACAAGCCTATGACTTCCTCCTTTATTGAATAAAATAAAAAATAAATGTTTATGTTCTGTGGAGCACATGCATCTTGGTCAGGTTTTGTATAATGGTTGAGACAGGGAATGATAGTACTGTATGAATGTATATACACTGGTCAATATAAAGTGTATATGACAAACAGAGTACCTATCTTAAGTGACAGTTTATTAAGTGGTCATCATTTCCTTATATATTTTATATATTTGCTGCAACAGGGAAAGAGGGAAGATGTAATAATCTTCCTATTTTATCTAGGTGCTGTGAACTTAGGTTTTCAACATAAATCTTGTGTTTACAATATAATTCCCTAATTGGCTCTTCCCAAGTATAGTTTTTGCTGCCATGAGAAAAACTAACATATATCTATCTGCTAGCCTATATACTGAACTGTAAGAAAACTTAGGTCTATAATCATAACGTTCTGGCTTTGGGCTATAACATTCAGCATCTTACTGGCTTGACCTAGAGTCCTCAACCAAACTTTGAAGTTAATACTGGCAGGTACTCCACAAGGAGCTATCCTTCTATCAGTTCTATGCCTGCAAAAGGGAATTTAAGATTATTTAAGGAAGATGTTTCTATTAATCAGATTTTTATGTCTCCAATGTTTGTCATATTTTCACATAACATGGTAAATGTTTAGTGGTTGAC
Source organism: Artemia sp. Qi Xiang Cuo (assembly GCF_049724085.1). Taxonomy (NCBI): domain Eukaryota; kingdom Metazoa; phylum Arthropoda; class Branchiopoda; order Anostraca; family Artemiidae; genus Artemia; species Artemia sp. Qi Xiang Cuo. The sequence goes on from NC_142794.1 coordinate 43,384,634, forward strand.
CACTTCTAAAGTAGTACCATTTAATTCCTTACTTTGTGCTTTTTTCAAATATCATTGGTCACTTTTCCAACAATGATTCTCTCCTCCCTGGTCATACCAGATAGTTGCTTACTATTTGTCACTTGTTTTAGGATAGAATTAATCATCAGCTTCAGATGATGCAAGGTCCAACAATTGATCTACCTCCTAGAGATAAAACTGAAGAAAAAAAGTTTGGTGGAAGGAATCGTCTATATATTGGAGGTCTAACCTCTGATGTCTCAGAAGAGGAAATAAAAGAACTATTTGGAAAATATGGAGAATTTTCTGAAATGTTTTTGAATAAAGAGAAATTTTTTGGATTCATTCGTTTTGTAAGTACACTTTTCATATTTAGGCTAAAATAAGATTTTTTCCATATCTACTTTTATGGTTAAAATTTTCTAAGAGGATATGATGTTACTAACACATTCAATTAATTTATTTTTCATTTACTTGTCAAATTTTTAACTTTACTATCTTGTTGCTTGTTTAGTAAGAAGATATTTCTTTGAAAAAGGAAAATTTTCTGATTAAAAACATGATTTTTTTTTTCTTAGACAATTTTTCTTTTGTAGCTATATCTTTTTTAGATTTCATGATGGCTGAGTGATAATTTTAATTATAATCTATGACCATGGCTGTGATTTTGTTTATTGCTCTCAAGCCAAACTTCTTTTTTTCCCATTTTATCTGTCTTACACTTTTGTATATTATCTATGCTTAAAAAATTGAGGCTTTTATCATAGTTTTATCTGTCTAAGAGTCCTAAATTGACTCAATCGATTTTTATTTTTGTGGTTGTATCAAATTAGCTAAACACATTTGATTTTTTTTTTTAGATTTAACACATTCTGGAAAATCGAATTTTCTATATACCCAAAACCAAACAAGTTATGTTAAAATAAATTGGGCCAACTGAAAAGCATGCTCAATCTAATGAAATTTGCTATGAAACCCCTGTCTGATGCAAGCACATCACCTGTCAAATTACTGTTATAATCAATAAATATAATATAATTAGAGAAACAAGTTAAACTTATGGGAGGAAAGCAAACCTTGGCTAATTTTTAGCATTTTTATCAATGGAGAGAATGAATGTGTACCATTGCTATGTTTTTTATGTTTAAAATTGAAGGATTTGTTGTTAATTCTCCCCCCTCCCCCTCTATTAAAACAATCTAATATGCTCTTGACTGCTTGCCAATTTGAGCAGGAAAATTCAATAAATTAGATTCTTTCTTTTTCAGTTGTGTTAAATATAGGGTCCCTTGTGCCTTCTTTCTTGTGCAAATTTGCCAAGAACATAAAAAGGGATCTTACAGTATAATCTTAATCACATCCCCTACTTGAGGAGTAACAAGTAATTTTATAGGATATATTCTTATAAGATAACTAAAATTCAAGTCCATTTGGCTCCTTGATCAACTGTCTGTAAACTTCTTGTGTGAGGATGAGATGCAGCAAATATGTTAATACTTATAAATTGGGAAACAGCTATAAAATAGTCGCCATATTAAAATGACAAATAAAATACAGTTTTGAGCTCACCTAAAATAGGAATAGTTATGAAAAGAAAAAACACAATTTCAAGAAGTAGTCAAAGGACCATCTTTGGACCTTTTAAAATGTATTAGCTTGTACCTGCCATTAGCCTTCATCCAAAATGCTTTGGTGTTTATGAAGTGTGCTGGCCAAATGATTTACAAGAAGAATTCCAAGTACATATGTAGTTGCCAGGCAATTGGCAGACAATTCATATTTTTGCTATGTAAACTTAACAAAGTTCATGTGTAAGTTTATTCACGAAAAAAAAAATGATGAAAAAAATCTAATAACTGTTCTCTTCAATGCATTGTACTTAGTTGGCGAAAAAAGGTTAATATTGGTGGATTGTCTTAAAAATCACCAATCAGAAGAAGATGGATTGGATGTTCTCTTTTTTTTTAATCACGTAGAAAAACTAATTCTATTATACCTGCCCAAACAAGTGATTTCTCATAGACTGCAAAAAAGCTTGAAAGTATTTAATTCTAGAAATATTCTACATTGTACATTTGCCATATGCTGTACATCTTCTTAACTTTACACTTCTTATAATTGAGATTATTTTTTATATTTCCGATTTTATAATGACACAATATCTTACTCCATCAAGTTTTACAGGCTTCAAAGGCTTCCCCTTGTTACTGGCTTTGCCTGATCCATTGCTGTTTTAAGTATCTAATTTTTTTTTTTTACTTTCTAAAAGCACAAGTAAACATGCAATTCATTATTTGAGTTGGGAGACTCACTAAACTGTGTTGAAGCTCATCCGAGTGTGATGTATGTGATTTTTGTAATTTTTCCGTCTTTGTGGTGGATTCAGGGGGAGAAATATTTACCTTGGGTTGGGTGCAGCACCAAACCGCCTGAGGTCAATACAGACGTGTATGTTTCTCCTCCACTCCAATCTATTAAAAACTTCCCTCTTCAGCATCCCCCCTCCCCCCCCCAAGAAGTTCCTATTTCATTCACATACCCTCTTATGACCTTTTTACCCAGTTTGGGGATTGCCTGCTTTTCATTTGGTTCAGATATATGCCCAACATGTACAGTCTGTCATTCTTTATTTGTAACATGGGACCCCAGGCATCTTAATCTTTCTTTCGTTTTGGCCCTGGCAAGTGGGATAACTTAAATATGTCAGTGACCTCCCCTACCATGTGGTAGCACATTGGATTGAAGCTTTGCTTGACAATAGATGGCCCAGTGATTGATCCTCACTGCAGCAAGGTTGAGCCACTGGCTTGTTTCTAGTTCCTGTAAAAAAAAGACCCAGCAACTTTAACATTCGTTCAACGTCCTATGCGCCAGTAATGGCTCTGGAGGATTTTCTTCCAACATACTATTAGTAAATCATGAATTAATATTAGATATCACAATATTAGGAGAAATTGAGGATAATATTAACTTAGTAATAAGAGTAATTAGACTTGAAAACGAAATCACTTCAGTAAAGTAATAAGCTGTGGCTCAATTCCCTGTTGTCCCTAAACATTTCATTTAATCTTTGCATTACAGGACTACCGAGCAAATGCGGAGAGAGCAAAGCTGGAGCTTGATGGGCAAATGAGAAAAGGGAAATCCTTAAGAATTAGACTGGCTCCCCATCAGGCTGCAATAAAAGTGAAGAATCTGTCAAATTATGTAACAAATGAACTTCTGGAAAGAGCTTTTTCAGTCTTTGGCGAAGTAAGTTCAGTATCTTGTTTCTTTTCTAATTATAGTGTGCTGTCTGATTTCCAGCGTTTATACTTGTTAATTAAGGTTCTGCATTATAATTTGAACTTCAGTAAGCATGACAAGTACTTTACTTTATGAAAAGTTACTAGATTTTAAGCTACTCAAATTACTCCAATTAGTCTTAGACCAAAGATTATAAAGCAAAATCGTAATTTAATATACTGCCTCCACTTCATGCTTATTGAATACGATCTCGAGTAGTGGGAACACCACATTTTCTAATTTGGGTACACAACGTGCCTTTCGCTGAAACTCTTATGTTGTAAACCTTCATTCTCGTCTCCTGCTAAGTTTCTGAGGATGCCTTTGTTGGGGAGTATTGTAAAAGACCTCATAAAACATGAAGTATCGAATGCTCTTACCTAACACCAATAGAGAAAGATTATCAGCAATTTAAGTAGATTAACTTCTAATTGTTTACTGACAAAACACTTAATTCAACGGTCCAAACCGTTCTCTTTGAGTATGCCTGCTATGGCCTTGGCTATCAACTGGTATATAAAGTTTGACACTTGCGTCATCCTCGAAATGTCAAGCTGTTGATCCGTAAAGGTATCTAAATTGCAAACAATTTGGGAACAACATAGAGACCCCTTGGTCTTGGAGACCCATCTGAATGGACCAATAGATTTACTCTCATTTCACTCCTCAATTTCCTTACATACTGCAATGGGCCATTTTCGTATTTTTTCTTTTTTATCTGCATCCTCCACTTTAAAAGAAGAAACTAAAGGAATTTTAAGAATTTAAGGATTTTCTTACCTTGGATTATTTAAGCTGCGGTACTGTAGTTTGCTCCTGACCAACTTTAACATTGTTTTCGAACAAAGTAGCAACTGTATTTTTTTTCCTCCCAGGCTCTGTTCCAATTCATTATGTCTTTTCAACTCTGTTCAATTTTCATTTTAGGAATCCTATCCAACACTTCCAATGCTATGTAGGCTTCATCTTTGAGAATCAAAAGTTGTTAGTTCAAGGATGTGTTCTCATTGACTGAATATTCGATTCTAGTATCTGAGCTAGCAACTAGAAAACACCGTTTTAATTGCCCCTTCTTCAATTTGTTAGCACGTTCGTCAAACTTTCAGGTTATCATCCATTTATCGAGTTTTCTTCCGTTTTCGTGAACCACTTGGAGTATTTTTCTAAAATGTTCTGACAAGTTGCCAAGGTGATGCAAGGGACAGAAGTTCGGGAATACTTGTAGAATTCAACGGATTCTGAGAGTCCTCACTGGCACAACTACGTTTGAACTGACGATAAGTTATAATAAAAATAAACAGACTTCGGCTACTGCTGTTGAAATCCCTTATTTAAATAATGAAAATAATACACTGATCTTGAATTGACTTGCTGTTCACATTAACTGCTAATTTATCTCTAAAATGATTTGATTTGACACTGGTAAAAGGTGCCCTCACACGAACTGTGCTGTTACTCTAATGAAAGCTTAATTGAAACATGTATGAGGAAAAAAGGATCTCAACAGGATAACTCCCAAGTTTTAGATACGCTTGCAAAAACGTGCAATAAGCTTAGCAGCCATTGGGGCATTGGTGTCAATTCACGAAAATGTAGGGGAGAGGAGATAAAATACATTTCGCAAATGAAAGATGGAAGTCGTATGTATTTTCAGTTAAAATACCAAAAAACACCCTTTTCCACATCTAGGGGGGCATATGGCCCCTGCCCTCCCTGACTGACGTCACCGTATTAAGGTACGGCAAATACCTTGGTCCTTTCTGACCTTCAATCTAGGGCAAGAACATTTGTGGCATCTCGGTAAATTCTAGTGGCAAAAAGATCAAAATTTAACAAGACCAGTTTTTGCACAGGTATGTGCTATACTTTCTAAAACTGAGTGATCTAACCTCGTTTGAAACCAGATAGCAACTGACATTTACATGTAGGTTGCACATTAATGACATACAAGAATGATAGATTGATTTATAAGACTATTTATTGGTCTCAACTGCCATATTATTAATAGACTTAAACAATGCGCTGTAGCATTATTCAAAATCAAGAATTAATTAACTACTATATAAGCTCCAGGGATCATTTTATTTCGGCTTATAGTATGGAAAAGCTATGATTCAAATTCCCGAGGTTGATCTATAAACCAAACATTACCTGGACCTGTTCAGATTTGTCTGCAAAATAATAATCTGCAGTTGTTCCAAATTACGAAATTCAAACTGCATTGAAACATCCTAAAATACTTTATTGTTCAAATGAAAAAAAAGAAAATCTGAATGTCTTGTTTTCTACTCTTCAAAAGTCAAATATTAATTTTTGTTCTCAGTAGTGCTAGTTTTTTTTTTTAAATTTTTTACAAATATAGGGAAATACAGTCAGTCGGTTACCTATACCACAGTCTTGTATCAGCCACCTGGTCTACTGGACACGTCCAGCAGCACTGGTGCAAGGCAGCAATAGTCCCAATACACAAAAAAGACTCGAAGAAAGAAACGGCCCATGTGACAACTACCGGCCCATCAGCCTCACAAGCCACCAAACCAGAATCATGACCAAGATTCTGCTCTGCAGAATTCTAGCAATCACCGCCTCTGTTCTTAGCGAGTATCAAGCTGGCTTTCGATCGGGACGATTAACTATTGACCAAATCTTTACTGTGCGTCAGCTGATGGCACGGTTCATCGAGTTTAAAAGAGACCTCTTTCAGCTCTTTATTGACTTCCAACAGGCCTTTGACCTAATATGGAGGAAAGGCTTGTGGCATATTCTAAGGCACTACAGGGTCCCAGATGAAATAGTCAGAATCACTGGGGACATGTAAAGCAAATTCAAATGTCATACTGACCACTGGTGGGCTCTCTGGTGGATTCCCAACAACTTCCGGAGTCCTGCAAGGATGCATCCTCTGGCCGCACTTGTTTAACCTGTTTCTGCATGTCATCCTCTCCCTGATACCCGTCAAATATGGAGCCAGAATATCCTAGTTGACAAACTAGCATATGCGGATGATATCGACCTGATGTCCACTACCGCCCAAGAACTACAGAGACAGGCTGACTGACATCTCCCAAGCAACGGAGCCGTTTGGTATGTAGATTAGTGCAAACAAGACCAAAATCATGGTCACATCACGACAGGAGACAACAAACCCCCCTCGATAGTAATAGACTGTGAACAAGTGGAAACAGTCGATAAATTCCTTTACCTCGGCAGTTTTTTGACGGCTGACAACTGCCACACTGTCGATATTAAATGCCGCCTCGGTCTTGCCAACTCTAGCTTCAAATGACTATCAAAGATCTGGAAATCTAGCCACCTTTCGAACCATCCAAAAGTGCATCTATTCAACAGTCTGATCACACCCATTGCTCTGTATGGGTGTGAAACATGGACATTAAAAGCTGAAAACGAGTGCAACCTCCTTGCGTTCGAAATGAGATGTCTGCGCCGGATATCCAAAATCAGATATACTGACCATGTCACAAACGAAGAAGGCTGAAGTCGCAAGACACTATCCTGAACAAAGTCCGAAAACAGCAGCTGCAATGGTTCGGCAATATAAAGCGAATGAATTCCGAACGCTTGCCCAAGATCGTGCTTGAAGGGACAAGATGAAGGACATCGACCACGGGGAGGACCACGCAAAAGGTGGATCGAAAACTTTGACCGACAATACATTGCCCAACTATCCCGAACTGCACTTCACAGAACAGCATATCGAGCCCTAGCTCATCAGATTCTGGAAGGAGTGGCCCCAAGACGTCCCATGAGGATGTATTGGACTTAAGTAAGTCAGTAAGTAAGTAGTCAGTCGGTTTATCTGAGCTGGTTTATTTAATATATGTTACTTTGCTCACTTTCATTAGAAAAACTTTTAAGTTTGAAAAATTAATAATGAAAAGTATGCCAACTTGTCAAAGTTGCTACCAATTTTCTTCTATAGAATTTGTCGCAGAATACCCCCTTTGTGCATCTGCCCCTTGCCTAGCCGAGTTGGAAAAGAAAGGGTAACAACCCTCCCATTTTAGTGAGTTTTTCTCACAGGGTAAAAAAACCGGCTTTTAGTTAAGAGATGACATGGTTAAGTATAGTAGAGATATTGATTCACAGTCAGAATAGCAAGTTCAGGCTCTCGTAGCAATATTAACACAATACGTGAATTATAAAATAAATAAAAATGAACAATTAAGTGGAGAGCATTTGAGTACCTCAGATACCAAACCATAGACATTACTTGCACGATTTAAAGAAATGATGAAAGGTTAGATATAGTAGAGACAAAGATTTTTCCGTGGGCGTGAGACATAACAGGGAGACCCCATACAACTACTTCTTTCTTTAGTTTGTTAATGTTGCTGGCACGGCAATTATACTTGAGACGGACCTTTAAAGGAGGGGACTTAATTCGCATTTTTCTGAGAGTGCTGTGTTATTGTTTTAAATAAGAGGGTCAAAGTAAAAAATTTCAATTCTTTGTCACAGTTTTTCATTTTCTCAGAATCAGGTCCTTAAGATTTTTTTTTTTTTGGGGGGGGGGGTCCTTCTTCTTTAGTGCAGGTGGTAGCTGCTAAACCTCTGGAATAAAAAAGACAGACAATTCTATTGCAGATTTTGATCATGATGCACCATTCAATACTAATTATTTTCGTTATTCTTGGCTATTAGTGTTGGGGAATATTTTTTGAAGATACAATTCGAAATAATTTTTTTTATATATTTTCATTATATGTATAAAATAAATCACTGTTTATAAAAAAAAAATCATATTTCATATAAAGCCATCACCTTGTAATTCTTTCTTTTCAGATTGAACGAGCTGTTGTATTTGTCAATGAGAGAGGATTTAGTACTGGAGAAGGTATTGTTGAATTTGTGAAAAAACCTTCCGCTCAGGCAGCAGTTAGAAAATGCAATGAAGGATGTTTTTTCCTGACATCGTAAGTGTCTGTTTATAAGTATCAGTTTTTTCACCGCAGCCGGTTATAAATTTATCCATTTGGATGTAGTCCGAAAGAGACAAAGACTTGTAGCCCCTTAAGTTTCTAAAGAGAAAATGTTATAATTGGTTAGAGTTGCTGGCATAATTTTATATTCCTGTTCCAATCAGTGAGAAACAAGTTAATTTTATTCATCCTTTCAACAATAAGGGAAAGCTTAGTGAAAGCACCTCACTAGAATTCAAAACCACATTTTTTACTTCTTCAATATAGAAAGAAAGCGGCCATATATGATGATATTTTGGGGAATTAATATATAATATAATTAATATACAATATTAAGTACGACTTGGTTGAATCTTAGTCAAATGCTAAATAATGGCTTTGGTATGATTGCCATAATGATGATAAGATGTACTTCTTCTCGTTTTTGGAATGATTGTCACTTTTGGGGAATTATAAGGCTTAAGCCAATTTATATATATATATATATATATATATATATATATATATACACACATACATATATATATATATATATATATATATATATATATATATATATATATATATATATATATATATATATATATATATATATATATATATATATATATATATATATATATATATATATATATATATGGATATATATATATATATATATACTTATTTTATTGTGTTTGATTTTTTATTGGATCATGATGAACACTTTCTAATAATCATGTACCTATTAGTTAGTGTTTACTGTTTTCTTGCCTTGCACACTTGTGCTTGGTATCTTACATGTTGAATCAAACTTTATATATATATATATATATATATATATATATATATATATATATATATATATATATATATATATATTTTTAAATGCTAATTATTTTTAAGGGGTTCATATTCCATGCTTAAGGTTTTGCTTTAGACCCACCTCCCTCCCTCCAAGGAGAACTTGAGCTCCCAAATTTGGATATTTTTTTCTAGAAGAATTGATTTTGGGTTTATTAAAGTACATGTCACATCTTTTGGTGCACACAGGTCCGAATTAGGGGGGGGGTAATAGACCATTTTTTTCCGTAAAGGAACTATAATAAAAAAAAAAAATTAATTTTTGCTTTCAGTTTTTTAGGGAGGACGGTTCTTACGACAAATATTGGGAGGTTCCCCCCCTCCCATATTCTGTCTTTTGTGTATAGATACCTGTACATCTGTGTGCTATTTTGTGTTTTAGGTCCCTCAGACCAGTTGTCGTTGAAGAATTGAGTGTCGTTGATGACGAAGAGGGATATGGAGAGAAAAATATTCCAAAGAAAACTCAAGATTATGTGAAAGAAAGAGAGGTTAGTTTTTAGATGCTTAAACCATTCAAAAACTCGTGCATATATGAGTCCTGTGGAAATAGTACTCAAATTTCGCAATTCTTATAATCGAGAGTACTCAGTCATAAATTATAGAAGAAAGAAATAAACTCTGAAGAAACTGTATTTTTTCAGCTAATCAGAAGTCCAGATATCTTGAATTCACATTGGCTTGCTACCCTCGTAGTGCAGACCTGCTAGGCCTTATTAAACAAACTTCTTCCTTTCATTTTAACTAGCTTAGATTAAATGGTTAAGTTTGCGCTCCAGTGTTTCCTTTCTTGATCTTATGAATGCTAAGTTTCTCTCTTCTCCGGTGAAGAAATAGATAGAAGGCTTTAAAAACTATAATATGATCAATTACTTGCATAAGCTCTCTGGACAGAAGGTGCAGCGCCTTTCAAATAACAATCAAGTAATAAAATTTACTAGTTGACAAGGCATATGTTCTCTATTCAGACCAAGCACAAAACTGGGGGTCTGGGGGTCTAACTGTAAATTAAAACTTGGGTTGCATAGCAAAGGGGTAACTAAGATAAGGTGGCCGGAAAAATTGCAATGTTTTGGCTCTGCCTCTTTTAATGGTTAGTGGTATGACTCCTATTGAAAAGCATCAGGCATCGACCCCATACTGTAAACTGATGAAGATATATCTTCTATAAGCCTAGCACTAGCAATATTTTCTATAAGCCTAGCACTTGCAAAAGATCAAAGCGAATGTCATATTTTGTTAACGCCTCGGGCATGTTATTTTTCCTTCAGTTTTTTTATTAGGTCCAAGTATCATAAACACTCGTTGAATCAAAACTCGATGTCCAACAAAATGACATTTCTTTTATGTATTCCTTTTTCTATGTATGTGTGCAAATTTGAAGTTGAAGCTTTTCTTCTGTTGTGGTTGAAGTTTTCTTCTATTTTCTCAATCAGTTCTTGGTGTGTCTAAAATCATCAAGGGTATTATTTTTTTATTCTTCTTTCTTCAAGATTTCTTTCTTCTTTCTTTTAACATTTCATTATGCATCATAGAATGTTGCAAGAATATTATGCTTCCTAATTTGAAACCAAAATCGTTTGGTAACATAGTTGACTGACTTGGCCATACGGAACCCGAGGGCCGATGTCACCTCCTGTAAGATTGGGCCATAGACTTGGTATCTGTCCCTTAAAAAAAAGACCCAGCATCTAATAATTTGATTCGACGCCCAATGCGCCATCAATGGATCTTAATCCTTTTATCTTAGTACTAAAGTGGCCTCATATATCCGGAGGTATATGTAATTTAAAGCGACTTTTAAGTATAATTATTGTTTAATTGTCTACAATGTGTGAATAAAATAAATGGAGCTGTATTGCAACATTTAAAGAGCATCATCATGTGTTTAGTAATTTTATGGATTTGGATTTTATCTTAATCTTTTAATTTAATCTTTCTTTTCATTTGAAGCATCTGTTGTGGAATATCTGGTAGCGAGTGAGCCTTCGAAGTAAGTTGATTTACAAATCAGTAAAAGAAAAACCGATTTTACCTTATTTGTACAAAACTCAATTTTGTTTTGGGCTACGACTAAAGGAATATCTATGAAATTTCAAATGGTATCTTGATGTAAGCTATCCAAATGTAGCTTATTCATCTTCCATCGATGAAAGGTTAAGTCTGTTGGGTGGAGTATTTTTTATTTCCTTTAATCATTCTATTTCGTGTTCAAATAGTTAGTTTTCCATGTTTTCCGTAATTTCTCACAATGTAGGAATTTTATGGTCCCCCCTTCTTCAATTTTATTTTCAGCGTTATTGACTTAAGTTCTACGTTATACAGTTGATACGGGTATAATAAAAAAATAACGTTCCTATAATTCCATTCGTGGTTTATTGTTGGTTTCAGTCTAATCATTTATTTATGTCTCTTTTTTAGGTTGGTCCACGGTTTGCATATCCTGGCAGCTTTGAGTATGAATACGGTCTACGATGGAAGCAATTGCTCGAGCTGTATAAACAGAAGACTGAAGCCATGGAAAGAGAAATGAAACTCGAAGAAGAAAAACTGATCAGTCAAATGGAACTGGCGAAATATGAACATGAAACCGAAATGCTTAGAGAACGTGAGTTTTTCAACACAGCATAAAGCACATTTTTGTGTCAATTTCGGCATTGTGATGAACTGGATGCCCAAATTGAACTTGCAAAAAAGTTATAATTTTTCCTGATGGGTGTGGTGTTATAAATAACAAATGAAACTCAGAGAGGAGAGAAAGTAACAAAATAAAAAATAAAATCAAAAAGGGTGAAAAAACGAGGATTTTGTCAGCCAGTGGCGAAACCATGAAGATGAAAATATAAGCAAATATTTCGACAAGGACCTCCGCCAAGTCGTCCTCAGTGCAAAAAAAAAAAAAAAAAAAAAAAAAAACCAACGAAAATCTAACCTTTCGAAGTTTACCTTACAAAGACAGAACAGACACTGAATAAAACCAGGCATGAATGAATGAAAATGAATTTACCAAGATGATTGGGCAAGGATCTTTCGCCTTGCAATAATTTTATCTGGTCTACAATTTTGATTTTCATTAGATATACAAAAAGGTTCTTTTAATTTTCTCCGGTTGAAAATATTGATTGAGTCCTTCAAAATCAAACTGTTGTAAATTAGAATTGAAGAAATATCTCAAGTATCTCTATGTATTTCTAGATTTTGGTTCATATATTTTTTTTATATCAATTACATCTATAAAAGTTTGTGGTACGCCATTTACAGTTGATATTAAGGTTGCCTCGTCAAACAGAACTAGATGGGTCGGATTTACGAAAATATGCGAAGCCAAAGCCGAATCAAAGTTGTCATTGTTATTTTTTAATCTCAGGGACTTATCTATTGAAATTTTGTGCTCATGCAAACGTTCACCTAGCTGTTGATGGGTCCTACCAATGTAAAATTTTCCACAAAAACACGGGATTCCGTAGACGCCACTACCCAGTACAGGATCAGTTTTATCCTTTCCTGAGTTGAAAAAGTGGTCAACTTTCTGTTCGGTTTTGAAAGAAACAGAAAGATTATGTTTTTTTAAAATTTTTCTAAGTTTATCGCCAAGTTTCGGGATGTATGGTAAAACGATGAAAGTTTTTTCTCAAATGCCGGTGTAACTGAATCAAGGGGACAAGCTCCCTATTTTGTTCTTTTATCTTTTTTAAACGTCTGTCTATTATATTTTCAATGAGTTTGATTGGGTAACCATTGCAGAAAACAATATCTTTGACATAATTTAATTCAGAATTTATATGATTACGGGAACAAATTTTTAAAACTCTGTCAACTAAAGAGATTATTACCCCTCTTTTCACAGAAGGAGGGTGATGGGATGGGAAGAGGGGTAATAATCTCTTTAGTCGACAGAGTTTTAAAAATCTGTTCCCGTAATCATATAAATTCTGAATTAAATTATGTCAAGGATATACTTTTCTGCAATGGTTACCCAATCAAACTCATTGAAAATATAATAGATAGACGATTAAAAAAGATAAAAGAACAAAATAGGGAGCTTGTCCCCCTTGATTCAGTTGCACCGGCAATTGAGAAAAAAAACTTTCATCATTTTACCATATATCCCGAAACTTGGCGATAAACTTGGAAAAATTAAAAAAAAAACATAATCTTTCTGTTTCTTTCAAAACCGAACAAAAAGTTGAACACTTTCAACTCAGGTAAAGGTAAAACGGACCAGGTACTGGGTAATGGTGTATACTGAATACCATGTTCTTGTGGAAAATTTTACATTGGAAGGACCCATCAACAACTAGGTGAACGTTTGAATGAGCACAAAATTTCAATAGATAAGTCCCTGAGATTAAAAATAACAATGACAACTTTGATTCGGCTTTGGCTTCCCATATTTTTGTAAATCCAACCCATCTAGTTCTTTTTGATGAGGCAACTTTAATATCAACTCTAAATGGGGTACCACAAACTTTTAAAGAGGTAATTGAGATAAAAAAAATATATGAACCAAAATTTAGCAATAAATAAAAATACTTGAGATATTTCATTAAGCCCAATTTACGACAGTTTAATCTTGAAGGACTCAATCAATATTTTCACCCGAAGTAACTTAAAAGAACCTATTTGCATATCTAATGAAAACCGATATTGTAGACCAGCTAAAACTATTGCAAGACGAAAGATCCTTGCCCAATTATCTTGGTAAATTCATTTTCATTGATTCATGCCTGGTTTTTATTCAGTGTCTGTTCTGTCTTTGTAACGTAAACTTCGAAAGGTTAGATTTTTGTTTGTTTTTTTTTTTTTTGTTTTTTTTTTTTTTTTTTTTTTTTGCACTGAGGACGACTTGGCGGAGGTCCTTGTCGAAATATTTGCTTATATTTTCATCTTCATGGTTTCGCCACTGGCTGACAAAATCCTCGTTTTTTCACCCTTTTTTGATTTTATTTTTCATTTTGTTACTTTCTCTCCTCTCTGAGTTTCATTTCTCATGTATAGCCAGTATGGTCTAAGAATGTATTTGTGTTATAAATAAGGTCAAAGCTAAGAAGTGGACCTTGACGTTTGAAAATTAGAATTATCAAAACTTAGAAAAGAATTATCAAAATTCAAAATAGGCAAAAATTTAATCAGTTATGCAGGTACAAAAGTAGGGTCGTGGCCATGCTCGGATTTAATGCTTTGATGCTTCTATGTCCAAGTAGAGAAATCCCCGAAAATTTGTGGATAGTAGAAGCACTGAACAGAACGCAATTGATGAGCCAAAACTAAAGAAAGAGAGAGGTGATACCGAACTCTCAGGTCCCATTCTTTGGAGATACTTGACGGTTTATAAGTGGCCACGAAATTACTGTGTTGTTTTAAAAATGACCTTTCTGCGAATAGGTAGTGTGGCAATGGAGTGCACCTGGCACTTTGAAGATAAATCACATCAGTCCAGTTTTTGTTAAGAAAAAAATCACTTTTTAAGTGGTTTTTATCACAATGAGTGATAATTCATTGCGCCCCTAGGCCCGTGCTTATTCGGTAAATCCGGACCACGTCGCGAAATCTTGTCAATTTTCACACTTAAAATTTTCTAAACTTCTTATAAAATTCGCCTGTTTTCTTTTCGAATTTCGTCCTTGCCTCTGAATAAGTTCCTACGTATATGCCCACAGTCAGTTGATCAGTTCTGTATCTTTGCAAACTCACCCTGATGCAATTCTTCGTTATGGCTTGAATCGCTTGGCTTAAGGGCCCTCAACGCCTTCTTTTGTTTTAAGTAATATAAAATAAGCAGGTTGCTATCATCAGAACGTAAAGAAAAAAGTCAATCTCTGAGATCTTTCAAATTAATTAATATTGTTGTGTATTAAGCCATTTTCATGGCAGTGATTGTATATTATGACAGGGATACTCTGTGTTGAGGGTACACCTCAAAGCATTAATACATACTTTGGTTCTAGTGATTTCAGTTTGTACTAGGAATGAATTTTTATTTATGGACGTGAAACAGTTGCACTGTTCATTTGCTTCTTAACTTGTTTGAAGCTTCTTTGTTGTTTATATAGGACTTGGTAAGTGTCAGAAAGAACTTAGAGCTTATTGAGCCAAAGCTCACTAATTGAATAATGACGCACGATTTTTGTGGTTTGTACACGTGGGATGTTAAGCTTTCCTTTGTACGCATTACTAAATAAGAAATCCTTGTATCGTTTTATTTTTTCATTTAAATGTTCAAGCAGACTAGAGAATTGCACTTACAATCAGCTTGATCAGCCGGAATTCACATGGTGTCACCACTTGGTATCGTCTTGTCATCGTGTTTCGTGTTTGGTATCGTGTTTCTGAACCATGGATGCTTTTGTCCGACAAAATTTAATTTTTCCTGTCGAAGCTAATGTGTTGATTTTGCTTAGTATTTAACACTTATACCAGGAATTTTCTTTCTGGATCCTGTTGTAATGTATTAAAAAAATGACTACAATATAATGCAATACTGCTGTAGATAGAAATGTGTATTCCTAGTTCTGTAACATGCATATGAAGAGGATAGTTAAAGTATTAGAATGTACAACATAATAAAAGCTGGTACTTCTGTATTATACGCCAATCAAGTTTTTTTTTACCCGAAGTTTTATTATTAATTGATATGATGAATGTTTCTCTCGTTTTCATGTTTTTGGCTTAATAAGTGAAATATTGGGTTTTAATTTACATTAAATAAAACAACAAGTTTTTTTTAACTGAAAGTAAGGAGCGACATTAAAACTTAAAACGAACAGAAATTATTCCGTGTATGAAAGGAGCTGTCCTCTCAACGCCTCGCTCTTTACGCCAAAGTGTTTTAAAAAATATATAGTGTATGTTTTAAAAAATAGAGTTGTGAGAAAGAGTCAAACTTAAAAAAAATGATTGAAACATTTCGGTACTTGTAGCTCTTAAGACCCCAGGCATAATTATCCGTACTATGTACAAAGCTCAGAGCAAGTTTGTCAGCTACACTCTTAGATCTTCACACTGTTTCTCAATTCAGATTCCCGACGAAAAAAGTTTCTTCATGCCAAAAGCTTCAAACCATTATTTTCACCAAGAGGTCACCCACTTTGCACCATCTGGTGGGTTTATACTTTCTGGTGCAGACACACTTGCAAACGCTCTTCATACATCCGACCCAATTATAATTTAATCCGGATATCATTTTACCTCCCCATCGCAGCTCTACGTCGCAAACCTCCTCGGGAGCTCACGAAAAAGTAGGGAATGGGGTAACAATTTTTCAATTTTTTATGAAGATGCCAAAAAAAGAATATTTTTTGAAATCTAGATAAGGGGCATATTTTGGTACTTTCTTGATTTGTACCCGGCTATCAAATGGCTATCACAAATACATGATGAAATCAAGTGCTTCATTTAATCGGAACCGGTTTCTTTGAAGCTCAATCATAATGGAATATCACAAAAAAATGATGAAAATAGAATACTTTAGAAACAAATTTGGGCTTTATATTTGCACATTAGGTTTGGGGGAGGGGCAGTGGATAAAGTATAGCGGATCAGCATGCAAAATGTGTTAGTTACAATTATTCTGCATATTATGAAGCAAAGATTGTTTTCTAGCTTCAAACTGTACAAATACTTTACCCCCCCCCTCCTAATATGCAAATATATAGCCCAAATTACATATATCACATCTATTCTGTCACTTGTCTTTGTCTTGTCTCACGCTAAGCTGAAAGAAACTAACGAAGAAACCGGTATGTTCTCGAGTTTTACACAGCTTAGACTTGAGTGGCGTATAATACGCAAGTACCTAAAAGCTAATTATCAAGCTATTAAGTTGACATATCCCAAAAAAGGACTTCTGTCGACATGCAACAATTAATTGTTGCATAGTTGAGTAATTTTAACTTGGCACTTATACGGTAGTTTTTCTCTGCTAACCCGATTAAAAAAAGGACAAAAATAGCAACAGGTGAAGTTTCAACAGGCGAATTCCATTGTAAAAATCTCGAGATATTCTGCATATGTATCTGATTTCAAAACTTGCCCTGCAAACTGCAACTTGAGTACTTTAAGAAAGTAATGAAAATGTTTGGGCCCATATAATTCTGTGGTATGGGGAAGATGATGTAAAATTTGGGGCTTTGATTTATTTATTCATCCTTTTTAAATGGATTATTTATGAGCGATAATTTCCAAAAAAAGGAGTATATTCCATTCAAACGTTTGATTTTCATGTTTTTGTCATTAGTTTAAAGCTGTTATACTTTTTTATTTTAAACGTTCATTTGACCTTTTTGTCCTCAACAAAAGCTGTGTTCTACTATATATCTACTCTTTCTTCTATCTTCTCTTGAATAATATTCGTTTAAGCAGATCTTTTTTATGTTTTTTTTTTTTTAACTATCTTTCCTAATTGCTCATAAATTAATGGTAAATGTTGTATTTTAGAGCTGCGACAGCGTGAAATGGAGCAAGATAGAACGAAGAGACAATGGGAGATGCGTGAACGTCAATATTTAGACGCACGAAGGGTTGAAGAAGAGATCGTTGGTAGAAAGCAAGAAGATTTACAGAGTAAAATGAGAAAGCAAGAAGAAGATCTGCGAAGAAGGCAACAAGACAATTCTATGTTCCTTCAGGTATTTCAATTATTCTATTTGTCAGTGGATTGGCCTTTGATCAAATTAATGTTGAACCTGTTGGGGTAGCAGGTTACATAGTCTATTAGAACTTGCTGTTTCACGTATAGCTTTTTAAATACCCAAGAGAGGTTTTCCTCTCTTGATGGACATGCTTATTTATTTTAATGACTGTTGTAAGGCTATTGATAAACGTATAAATTGATTGTACTCTTTTGGCGAAGTGGATCTTTTATCTGCTGCCTACTCTAATTACTGTAAAGAGAAAGCAAACAAAAGTAATAAATAAACCAAATATCAAGAATATTTTTTATGAAGTTTTTATGGCTAGCTTTAGGGTTTTATTGGGAGGGGGAGGGGTTAACGGTTACGTAGTGTTTGAAGGCTAGTACTCCATTCAGGACGCGATGCTCATGATTGATTTTGGTGCAGAAGTACAGGTACTAGACAATGAAGGGGGAAAGACGCCAAACGCTTTCCTGAGAAACGGCAAAAAATCTGTTTTTGTACTTTATTTTTAGGAAGGGTAAAGACGCTCTCCGTCAACATTTAAGTCAGGCTTAAGATGAGCTGCAGAATATTTCATAGCCAGTATAAGTATGAGGTTAAATTTAAAATGATGATAAATACCTCGTTTCAAGTATGTACAAAGTAATTGGTTGGTCGAAGGGAGCGGGGATAGTCTCAGGGTCTAAAGTTTTTGAAACAGACGGATTTTATTAAAATTGTAGGAAATGATGGTGCTGGACCTAAAAAAAAGAATAAAGTCATAGAAGAAATGTATAAATTGGGAACGCTGTATCAAAGGGGAATTGTAGAAAGGCAACTGGAGCTTTATTAAAACTTCCAGATAGGTTGAAGTGACTCATATAACATTGTAGCCAACATAGTATCCGTTCGTTAGTTTTTCATGGTTAATGAATAATCGTTTTGAAAGGGGAAGTTATCCAATTTCTCAAGAAAGTCAAAAACTTCGAAAATAAATCTGGTGTACCAAGGGGAAAAAACTCTTTTCGCATGCAGACAAGGATTTGTGTAGATCAGATACTGATCTTCTGATTCTCTGCCTTCGACCGAGAGTGCAAAGCGTGGTTTGGGGCAAATTATCTGACTTTTCTCGGTGTTTTTTTTCCCCTCAGATTTCACCAGGTACCCATCTAGAGCTGGGTTGATTCTGCTCGTGCTTCACACCATTGAACCCCCCCCCCCCATTTTCATACCACTGACCCCCGTCCCAAAATAAATAATCAGCCATTCCAGGACAAGGGAACTTTCCAGTTGGGAAAACCTCACCAACAACTAGGTTAAATACAGAAGATGATGTTGTAACAAGCTGAAAAGCTTCCGAGGTGACGCTCGTGTGGGCCGAAGGCCCAAGTGAGCAGAGGGAGGCATTAAAAAGCTGACTTCCTAGCTAAAATAAGAGTAACAGATTAGGACTAAGTGAGAGGGAGTAATTAGAGAATTTCGTTATATTACTTCAGTAATGATTATCTTATAACAGTTTATACAATTTAAAAATATGCTCATTTTTTGATGATTCGTTTGTAAGATCTTGACTAAAAACTAAGTGAGGGATTGGCAATTCTCTTTGGTTTAAAAAATGCCACAAAGGAAATGGTTAAAAACAGGATTATATATTGAAACAAAATGACAAGTGTACGAGAGTCGAAGGCCCGAGCAGTACATATGCGACCTTGATAACAAGCGTGCGAGGCCACACTTACGGGGATGGAAAGCCTGAACGAGTGGAAAAGGGTGACCAAAAAATCGATAGAAGCGGCCTTTTTCGGCTAGCACATATTAATTTAAATGTTTAATTATTTACATCACAAGTTATTTGAAGCCAAAAATGAGCATATTTGAAGCCGCTTTTTAAAACGCTGATACTAATTATGGGTATTGATTTATTTTACTGACTTTATTATAGAATATATTTATTCACTCCAATAGCTGGAGCTAACATAAGCATGTCAGTATAAAAAAAAATAAATAATAAAAAACAAAAGCAAAGCAAGGACTAAGAACAAAAACATATAAACACCAACACAAAAATTTAAACCAGAAAGAGCTGCTTTAAGGCCAAGAGATTAAAATGAGCCATAAATAAAATTCATGTGTGTGAAGAGTCGGGTCGCACGGTTCCTGATTAAAATAATGACCGTGTTATTGGTCGATGTTTAGAACATTTTCGTGTTCCACGCTACGAAACATTTGAAGCATTCTTTTCTCTAATATATTTTGTTATTCCTTTAGCAACAACAGTTTGCCAGTCAAGGAGGATTCAATACTTTTCCAAAGGCAGAACTCGACGCAACTGCACCAAGTAAGAATTTTGTATTATTTTAAGAATCCTCGAATGTCATAGACAGGTATGCAAAAAGTTCTAAAGCGGCCAGTAGTAGAATTTGACAAAATTTCAAAAGCTGCCGACAAACTTCACTAGGTCATTTAAATTGCCAAGTTTTCACTACAATATTTATTTTTTAAAGCTTGGTCCTGATTAATCAATGGGATCTTGAAAAGTTGACTGGGATAAAGGTTGGAACTAACTTAATCTACATATTCAATGAAATTAATCTTCTTTGTCTCATTTAGTCTACTGGTAAGATGCCAATACTGTCCTGATGTGCTAAAAGGACTCAGCCGCGGTTTATTTTTTTCTGAATTTTTGTTAGTGGTCTTTCATGATTGAACTCATATCTGTCCATGACATTAGAGATCCTTAAATGTAAAATAGTGGCGTGTTATTGCGTCTTCAGAACGGAATACAGTGATTTCTTAAAAAAAAAAAATATTTTAAGAGTAATCCAACTTTGTTTGCATTAAAAAACAACTTTTCCACGTCTGAAGCTTTTTGAAATGCCAAAACGGGTAACGAAAATAAAGAAATTTTTTTCTTTATTTCTGGCTGAAAGTTCGTTCTCTAGAACTACAGCTTTCTTGTTATGGGGACATAATTCATTGGGGAATTATTAAGATGTTTTTGCCGTTTATCCACGTTTGAATCTAGATAATTTAAGTACAATCTCGTTTCCAAGTACGTTAAAAGAGAGCCAATATCGTTTGAAATTTAACTACTTTCAAATAGCAAGAAAATCTTGTTTTTGAAAACTTAGTCATCAGAATATAGATTCATGCAACTTCTAATTTACTTTAGCTTAAAGTTGGCTTTCCTTAGATCAATTTTTTTTTTACACGTGCCGTTGCAAATGACGAATAGTACTCACGAGACTCGGAATTGTTATTAAATAAGAGGACAGGGTAATCAACGGTAAGTATACTAAGCATACTTCCTTAGAAAACTATTAGTTGAAAGATATTCATAATTTCATATAAATAATACAACTGACCCTTAACGCAGTAAATCTACTGGTAAGACGTCAATTTTGTCCTGGTGTGCTAAGAGGACCCTAAGCCCAATTTATTTTTTCCTAAATTTTTGTTAGTGGTCTTTCACAGTTGAACTCATGTCATACCTTTCCATGACATTAGAGGTTCAACAGGGATTTGATATATCGGCTTATCTGCATCTTAAGAAATCGAATATGGTCATACTAGCTGACCCTGGTTTTTAGAAAAAACTGTCTGATGAAGAAGAGAAAAAGAACAAAACGAGTAAGAAATACTCACATAGAAACTATCCAATCCTGGTGCTGAACTATCGGAGTAAATCAAGTTCTCTCCAAATCATATTTGCTGACTATATTCTGTGATTTTATGATTTGAAGAGGCGTGGAAATGATGACCTCATCAGCGTTCAGTGTTTCAAAAATGTTATTGATGCGCAACGCGAGACTGATGAGCTGATATAACTGAGGACTTATTCTGACCATGGCATTATCTCATCTTGATCATTGCCAAGACTTGAAGTATATTATCAAATAATTGATAATCCTGCATCTTGAAGAAATAGATATTAATGGACCTTTCAAGGATATTAGTAGAATCATTCTTTAGTAGGTAGTAGGGGTCGAAATGTTATAGGGGCAATTACCTAGGAAGAAAGCCAAAAGCTAAGTAATATTTAAAAAGATTTCCTTAGAGGCAAGGTTTTTATTTTACCTTTCATTAATTTCTCGTTAGGGAAACAAGGTGGATAAACCAGCCTGTAAAATTTTCGCTGTAGATACTGAATTTTTATTAGCTGAATCGTTGGAGGTATCTTATTTAAACCGCTAGGTGACGTTGAACCATTCTCTATCTACCGACACCTCTCTTGTACCTCTATTTTAGTTGTTTAGCTGGCTGGACAGACTTTTTCATGTTGAAATAGTTCGTTGAGTAAAATATACTGCACTGTTCCAACCAAAAACGTCGCTACATCTCCCAGGAATTACCTCTAGCGATGTTTGACAGGGCAGAACAGTGTCAAAATATTTTGTCTGTATTACTATCTGCATCATAACAGATTTCCCCTTGTTGATCTGTAGATCTTAGTAAACGGTTTTAATGTTTTAAGTGACTCATTATGCTATAGGTAGTTCAGTTTGTTAAGAGATTTTCTGGCTTGTTTTAGAGCAGATTCAAAGACAGTCAAATCCATCTTGAATCCGGGGGAAGTAGTTCGTAACAACTCCAAACTCTATTTAGGTATAGCTATATATAAATATCTCACCAATTTAAGATTTTTAGAGGTGATAGTGCATTTAATCATGGATGTCGCTTTTTTTAATTTCCCGACTTGGTTCAAAAAGTGAGGTGACAATTTAAGAATTGATTCAACAATTATCCCTAGATCTTTCCCATTGCTAGCATTCATCTATAAAAGTTTATGAACCATTTTAGTATTCATGGTCAGTGTTTCGTGGCCCAAGGTATAATACATTACATTTTTTGTTATGAATTCTAGTCAAGTTTTACTTGTCTTATAACTTTTAAGAGTCTGCTTTGTGGGTGTCTGTTGTCAATTGGTTTGATATCTTTCAATGTGTATGATATTGAACGTAATAGCTTGTAGAAATTAATCAAGTACAATCTCTAAAATCAGTCTCTAGAATTAAGTTCAATCTCAAAAGCTACTGGAGAATGAATGTCCGTTCAAAAAAGAACTCAGTGATTCTCCCTGGAAATGATAACTTAAGCTCTACGAAGTTTGAGGTTGAAATTGTAAATCCGCAACAATTTCTCTTAATGTTTCCCCTTAGTTCCAGGTTTTGATGTAGAACAACCTCCTAGAACTGGAACTGCCGGACCAATGGTAAGTACAAACCATCTTAAATTGTTCCTTCCTTCGGCTAAGCAATATTTAGTTTCTCCCAAGTTTTTTGGCTCACCCTTCCTAACTCTTTGTCATGCAGGGGTTCTGTTATTTAAATTAAAAAAATTAATTATCTCCTGTGTTCTCTAGATTTCAAATAACGTTGGGTACGGTAAAAGTTTTGAAAGCTTCAATGGGTTTCTGTCCAAGTTTGACCCAGCTTTTCAAGTCCCAATGCTAATCTTGTTCCAACTTTTAAAGCC
The DNA here is from genome assembly GCF_049724085.1 of Artemia sp. Qi Xiang Cuo. Lineage (NCBI taxonomy): Eukaryota > Metazoa > Arthropoda > Branchiopoda > Anostraca > Artemiidae > Artemia > Artemia sp. Qi Xiang Cuo. The sequence goes on from NC_142794.1 coordinate 43,407,792, forward strand.
AAGCCTTCGAAAATAATCGCTTCTTTCACTGTCTGGCCTTTCATAAGTTTTATATTGGTTGCTTTTAAATATTCAAAGTCGATTCTCCCTTAAAAGAGAATATGTGGATTGGAAAAAAGAAGAAGATGGGGAAGGAAGGCGGAGATTGCTTCATTTGAGTTACTGTACAATTGTTACAATTTTTCTTAATGTGACCGGTTATAGTTCAATTTGTGGACCCATTTTGGAATGTAATTGTGCTTTATATTTATTTTTTATTTCGAATTTGTTGTTATGTCTAGTTATGAAATTAGGAGAACAATATTTTGATCCATGTTTTAGTTTTCAATCTTCAAGAGTCATGGAAATTGAAACCAACGTAGGAGTGCAGCTTTCAAAAGTATGTTGTTTGACAGCCATCAACTTTGAAATTTGATTGCCTTTTGATTACCTACCCCATACCTCGGAGTGATTACTACTATCACTGTCATCATTCTATTAAGGGAGGCATATTTTCAACACTACAAACAACTTTCAAGCTCTTATTTTACTCACTGACTAATATAAATGTTATTAAAGAGGGGGATTTTTTAACTCTTTAAGATACACACTAAAATTTAGTATTTTATGTTCCATATACTGCAAGATATTTAGTCCCCCTCCCCCCTTTTGAGAAAAAATTTGTTGACAGTCCTCTAGTAAAATCAGGATACCAAATAAAGTACTTAATGTTCTTCACAAGACATTTATAATCATTAAAGGTTCCCTTGCATAATGCGAGCGACTCCTGTGTCCTGTACGAGTATTCGGATATAATGCCTATTTAAGGGACCTTGGTAAATTTACTCTCGACTGATAATTCATGCTGAGTATTTCCAGTGTTTTGCTTGCCACTGTAATTCAAGTGTTTTTCTTGAGTTCTATTCCTGCATTCAATTATTTAGATGATGGAAGTCCCTTGAAAATTATGCAACCCAAGTTAAATGGTAAGAGTACTCTTGTAGTGAACTACTGCCCTACCCGTGGTCGTGCTATCCCCCTTTTTTTTAATGCAACAAGTTCCTCCCAGCATTTAGCCACAGAATATTTGTATGTAGTCAACAGAGCTTTGGAAGCAAACAAAATCGGAATCAATTGAGCACTTAAAGTTAACTCTAATTTAATTGAGAATGCTGAATTTATTCCTGACTACGGATAGAATTTATAGGCGTATTTCTGTTTTCTATTTTGTCTACTTTTCAAATATTTTGTCTTGTTGCAAGATTCTGTTGGTCGTTACTGATACCAGGCGCATAGGCAGTATTTTTGGGGGGGGGGGAATAATAATATTAAAAAAACATGTTTTAGAATTGAATAGGAAGTACCTAGGTATTTGGGAAAAGTGGCGATTTCATGGGTATACCCCTCAAGTTCCCCGTATCTAGGGACGGGGGGGGGGTTAGGGGGTTTGAAACCTCCCCCTTGAAATGTTTGTCCGACTCGTAAGAACCTAACAAAAGCGAATAAAAGAATTTTGATGCGTTTTTTTTTATTTTTAACCCCTCCCCCCGAAAAAAATCCTTTTGTAACCCTCGCCCTCCCCCGAAAGAAAACCTGGATACGACCCTGGTACCCCTCCCCAACCCCAGCGTACATCCCTGTTGGACATCCCTGGGTTTTGTATGTGTCTAACATTCAGTACTGAAACATAAAACAAAGTCCTGGCGAGCCAGTAGAAAAATAGGATTAACGTTGAAAATATAAATATTTTGACATTCTGAATTGAATATGGTGCTCCTACAACATTGCTGAGATTTAATTGCCGTATGATAAGAAATGTCAAATTAATCCCCTCCCCCGAAAAAAGTCATTTTGTAACCCTTTCCCCTGAAAGAAAACCTGGATACGACCCTGGTATCCCTGGTGGACACCCCTGGGTTTTGTTTGTGTCTGACATGCAATACTGAGACATACAATACACTGCTGGTGAGCCAGTAGAAAATTAGGGTTATTGTTGAACAAGGCCGTACCCGGGATTTTTTTTGGAGGGGGTTATACTAAAAAAAAAAAAATTTCGGGGGGGGGGGGTACACAAAAAAACAGAAGAAACGTATACAAAATTTGTTTATATCCATTTTTGTTATGTTTTTACGAGTCAGAGAAATATTTTTTTTGGGGGGGGGGAGGCTTCAAATCCCCTACCCCCCCCCCTCTGGGTACGGCCTTGTTGTTGAAAATATAAATATTCTGACATTCTGAATTGAATATTGTGGCAACTCCTACAACATTGCCGAAGTTTAATTGCCGTATGATAAGAAATGTCAAATTAAACTGGAATTAGGGAAGCTTTGTTTAATTGATGACATACATAGCTTCCATTGTTAACTGTATAAACCGTATCAATTTATCCTATAGAATAATTATGCTCAATTCGATATGAACCGGATTTATTATAAGATTAGGAACGGATATTAAAATATACCATTCGATTTTTATCTGTTACCATTATTGCCGAATGTGATGGAACTATGGACTGCGTCAATTTTTGATTTGCGTCACATAACTGTTGGAATAGTTTTCCTCTGAATAATTGACGTACGAGAGAAAACACATTATAGATTTAGCTCTTAATAATGTAATGAAGTTGAGTTCTGGTTGTAGCCTCATACAAGCACATCCTACGTTTGGTTGAAATCATATTTTTGGTGATTTGTTAATGATCCTGGTGAGTTTCCCATCGTGGTATTTTCCACAGATAAGTTGAGGTTTAGTACTCTATGATTTTTCATCCGAGTACGAATTACGTACTTTGTAAATCAGTATTAACAAATATAAACATGTTATGTCACCATATAACATCAGTGAATAGAATTTCCTGTTGTTCTTCTTACAGCATAAAAGAAAACAATACTTAGTTGGAATAATTGACTTGAATTTTACGCTATAGGGACTAGTATTCCCTAAGAACAATATTGTCGTTAGTCATTCGTACGGGGAGATATCTGCAGTTTGGCTGAATGTTTTTGTGTGTTGTAAACAGCAAAAGGAACATAAAAGGCTGACCTGTATGACAAATTTAGAGCAACATCGTAATAATAACATCACTGTTTCTGACTTTCTTCTTCTTTTTTTTTTGGGGGGGGGGGGTTCAGGTAGCTCTTTTCTCCCTATACGTGTCTGTTGATATTGTTGTAAAAAGCTTATGATGAATAATCGATTTCCTTTTACCGAGGGAATCGAGTGCATTGGTTGTAAAAAACTTGTGAATGGTGAAGCTTCAAAAATGTTGATCATACTTAAATACTACGGCTATCATATTTTCCTAGAATCTTTGACGATACGGGAATGAAAAACTGTGTTGAAAATCGACCCTAAGTTGACCTTGTGAAACTAACAAGGTCAGTTTCACGAGCTGATTATTCTGAAACGGTCTTTCTATTTATTCGCCATTGCCAGAAATTGCAAAATAACCAGAATAAAATTTTACACCAATAAAGCAAATTTTTAGAACACAAGTTTTAGTTTTCAAAAGAAATACCCTAACTTTTAGGATTCCTATTTTTATAAGGATTAGCTTATTTATTAGAATTCGAGGTGTTGCCAAGTTTTCAAACAATTTATGTGTCCACGGCGTTACTCCTTAATATACCACAATATTATCCATTGTTTTTGTTCGAACAGGTTGTTCTTGGTTACTTGTTTATCGAAAAATCTCTCAAATCGTCATATTATTATGTCCTATTGTTTCTTTATCTTAGGCTAGTTTATATTAATATTATATTTCTCAGTTCCAGTCTTGGGTCTTGCTAAGCCGCTAATTTTGAAGAATTTTGAATAGTAATCTTGATTTCGTTTATGTAATTTTCCTGTCACTCGAGACATGTTATTATCAAGCATTGCACTGATTTGACATTACAATTTCTAAAACGGTTGTACCAAAAATTATTCTTAGATCGGTGATTCTGTCAATAATGAATCAAAAAGGTATAAATGAATGATATCTTCTTAAGGTATATGTTCCTCTGAAACAAGCGATTTTGTTTCAGTCTGCAGCTGTAATTTGCGTCAGAAGGACAACATACTTGTATCATTGGATTTATTTGTCTCAAATCTATCAAATCCATTCACAGAACCAGAATTTTAATACTACTTACCCTTTTTCTTGGGGGAAGATCTAAACTCATCAAAAATTTGAAAATTGTCCTGCAACAATTTTCAACCAATTTGCAACTTTCTTTTAGTCTAAAAAAACCATCTAGATCCACTTTTGTAAATATAATTCAGTAGATGGATAGAGCTGAATCGCAGCTAGGGGATGATATCAAAAACGTCGTTTTTCCTTGATTTATCAAATCCGTAGAAGAGCAGAAAAATAACACACCGTAGATTGCAAAAGGAACATAAACCTTGAGAGAAACTTTGTCAAACGTTTGTTTTTGCAAATATTTGCATGTTTGATTTTGTCGTTTTGCGGCAAACTACTTTCATTTAAAGATCGGTCATAAGTTTGTCCGATTAAAATGCTTTGAAATTATTTCTTCTTTTCTACAGCAAGGAGCAAGAATCATTTGCCAAGAATTATGCACTGCATTCTATTGTAGATGTATTGTTGTCGTAGTTTTTAGGTATCTGATTTGCAGTGTTGCAATACTTTTACAATAGAACACAATATTGAAACACTACTATTTCTGTTTAGTAAAGTTTTGAGAAAATACTCTGGATTTCCTGTCTTCTCAAAACAATTATTATTCATAATCTATGTCTACACATGGAATAAAAATATTGATTGTGAAGTCCTATCGAATGTCTTGTCCAAGTAAGATATTAGCCAATTTCAATATCATATAATATGTTGTTCCTTTACTTTATCCTAACATCTGAACAGGTTAAAGTTTTTTATTTGGTTATGCGACCACAGCTAAATTGCTATATCCATCACTTTTGATTTGTGACATTTATTTTTACTGTTCAATTGTAGGTATGTACTGTAGATGCAATTACTGTACTAATTGAAAATAATTTTTTGTTGGATCTGTCATTTTAATCGCCGTCGGAATGAATTTTAATCAGAATGTCATATATTATTATTTTTTTCTTTTTCATGCATGTTGTCCTGCAACATGGGTTGGACAAGAAAAAGAAAAATCACTGAGCTAGCAAAATCTATCCTGGTTTAGCAAAAAAAAAAATTTATGAGCAAATGGGCACGCAATGTTGTCGAGAAATTAGGGACTACTAGTGTTGGCCACCTTTCATTCTACTAGCTAAATATCTTAGCCTAGATAGCCAAAATACTTCATTGTAAGCACTATCAGAGCCTTTCTCTCTCGTCATTCTTGGTTGAAAGGCTGTACTTCTTTCACGAACCAAATAACATCTTATTGCTGTCCTAACATTTTATATGAATAGTCTGCTTTACTAGTTGTGATTTATTTATTTTTGCTACAACAAAAAAATAGTCAGATATGCTTTCCAAATTCATCTGAAGTCTTTTCTGTTCAAAGGCCTTAGTCTATTGAAACAAAAAACGAACATCATTACATAAGAGAACGGATATTTTTTTTTCATCTGCTGCAAACATCTGTTACATTTAAATGAATACTTTTTTTCCCTGTTCAAAGGCCTTAGGCAATTGAAACAAAGAAAAGATCATATCTAGGAAAAAAGTGCGTACCATTTACTGAAAATGCTGGTGGATGTTTACCTATAGCTTCAATAGTATTCTGCTCACAATCCTAATAACCGTTTAATGTTTAGACTTGTCTGGTATTATGAACGAATGCAGGCACATTGAGAGCTGGCTTTAGGTGCATATCACTTACCGGAATCTCAAGATTTGGTGATGTCAAGAACTGTCTTTACTATTCCAAATTAACTTTAAAATGGTATGCATCGTAGCTCATTAGTCAATATGATTGAGGCAGTATTAAGTCTTCCAAATTTGACCATAACCTAAGATGCGCTACTTCTGTAGATTTCTACTCTACCTGGATGTATACATCACGTGGGTACAGATTGATGATACTTGGTGTTGATTTTGGATAACACGGTTACCTGATGTGGCTAGCATATGAAGTGATATTGCAGAACTTGTCTTACAGCTTAATCTGAAGAGGAGATAAGTTAGTGTTACGAGATTGAAATGGTGGTCGACCCGGGTAAAGTTTGGTAACCCACAATCTCCGTTTTAAATACATTTTAATTTGAATGACTGTAGGCTCGCATTTATTCTTTTTTCTATGATTCCTAAGAATGGTATTGAATAGTTCCATCGGAAATCCAAAAGATGTAGGGTTTCAATAATTATTTACGTTCATTAACCAACACACATCTGATTATCCGGATTAAAATCAAGTTCCTTGTGCTTGGACATAGTATGTCATTAACCATATAGATTGCATTCGTAGTGAACGTTTGTTCAGATGTCTTTGGATAATGACATTGATCCCATGTTGTATAAATATTAATTGTTTCAATTTTGGCCAATTTGTAGTCTTTTCTTTAGTTTCTTTGACTTCAGAATTCTGTCTATTGATACCTTCAGATGTCTGAGTTATAATAAGTCAATTGTCTTGATGCTATGCTTGAAATTAACATGTCTGAAGTATGCGTGCTTTGCCGATCCAAGACTACACTGCTAATCCTATGTCTTACCAGTGTGGTGAAACTGTTTCTAGTCTTTACTCACTATCTAAAAAACGTTCATATTGGGAATTATTTGTGTCTAGCAGTCGTTAGCATAAGCGGACTTGGAAGAATTACTAAATTTGCAGTACTTGGCAGTTGCTTACTAATTGTTGAGCATGTTTTGTCACATACTATTTCACAAAGATTTTCTGAATAATCTTAATGATGGGACAGTACTCTAACTAAATTACCTTACCTGAATTTTTACAGAACATGAAAACTGTCATTATTTCAAGTCTGCTTATGTTTCTCTTTTATTGAAGAAAAAAATACCGACACATGGGCCTGTTAAAAGAAGGTGATCAATTTGGGATTGTATTTGTTATTGTGTCATCATAAATAATAAATGAATAGTGCCCTATGTTACTAATATCTCTTAATTACTAATATTACTTAATGTATCAATGACATCAAAATAAAAACATTTTTGTCCCATTGGCCCATTTTTAGGCATGTGAATACCTGAAAACCGTGATTTTCCAGTATTTTCTTTTGGTTGTTACAAAATTATAGTCTTTAGGGTTGTACCCAATCTTCGTCAGTGTTGTCACGCTGGGCTGTGAAAACGAAAGGCCAAACAAATTAGTTACGACGCGTTTTGTCCGTAAAAAATAGAAACATAACAATATGGAGATTCCCAATTCCACCTTCTTACGCCTTTAGGTGCCATATTTTCTTTGCTTAGACTTTTGTTGATTTTTCGCCTAGTTTTGTTTTTTCATCTATTTGGCGGCCACTATTATCAAAAACTGCCTAACCACATTTGGGGCTCTTAATCATTAAAAATTCATTTCCCGATTTTCCCTAATTTTAAAAGATATATATGGTTGTGTAAGTTTCCACCTAACTTGTTCACAGGGTCTGATTTCATTTTCACTGTCCTTGGTAATAGAAAACCTACAATGCCTTTACTACCCTTATGGTATTTTTTATATATTGCCTAAGAATTTTGAATAATGCCATGATTAATCACTTATTCCATAACAAATACATTGAAATATTGAATTACCCCTATAATGCAGATAGATCCAATGTTATGCACTAAGGGGCTTGTTGAAGTCGTTTAATCTGCAATTTTTTTGCTAAATTCATCCTTACACATGATTGGTTCCCCCGTTTAGGAACAGTGGCCTAACGATTTCGTTGCTGTTGAAACACAAGCTGCTGCTGTTGCTGCTGCTGCCGATGCTTATGAGTATGGAAGATCACCCCGCGGAGCTTCTGGTCGCTGGGGTGGTAGAGGTCCCCAAGACAAAAGAGGAGACGAATTTTCCAATAAAAGACGCCGCTTTTAAGCTATCATATATCCCTGGACAAATGTTACACCAACGATGATGAGGGATTCTACATTTTTTTTATCATTTATAACAGTTATTCTGTCAACATGACAAAGTCTACTTTGTCCTTATGCTTATATTCTATGTAGGTTTTGTATGTGAGTAGATGATTAAATGGTACCTTAGATCATGATTTTTCCCTCTGATATTATGTAAAAATAATTCTAATCTTTTGCAGTTTTGAATATTTCTTAATCATCTATGGACTAACATTTTGTTCCTTTCAATAAATAAGTTGTAACCTTATAACATGCATTTCCAAATTCTAAAATAGGGTCTATTTGTAAACTGAGAGTTTATAAACATTCTTTCAAGTCTGATAAGTTATCACTGTGATCTGATAAGTATAATCACTTATCAATGAAAGGAGATATACTTACAAATTAGCTTTTTGTAAAATAATGAGATAGGTCCATTCAGCCCTAAGCGTAAGACCTTTAGGCTGTATATGCCTCGTATAATGTATATGTGAGGGATCATTGCCTTGGTTAATTTTCAAAAATATAAGAAATAGCAGATGATTAGAGATCTAATCAAGGGGACAGATGATGATAAGCTGTCCAGTCAAAGGTGAGTTGTGGGGAAGCTTGAGGTAGATGCTAGGAACAAGATGATACATCTTTTCAAGATAGACAGGCGGTCATCATGTATTGATGACCCGAAAAGGAAATTAAATTTTTGCATTAATGCTACAGCGGGATCGTTTTGTCCCACTTACGTCTGATAAGATTATTCAGGTGTTCCTTTTAACAAATATCCGTGTGAATTTATACGTTCATCTACTGCGAATGTAGCTGGAAACCTAAAAGTAGACTCCGTGTCTCGAATGGCGGGGGTCGAACAGATGCCTTTATTTATAAATGGAAGCACAACACCAGAGGTATTTAAATGGCCGAACTTCTCATAAGGAAATGTCCTTTTTTTAAGTTCGACCAATTGATGTGACATCCCTATTTTGCTTCTGGTTCTGAGCAAAAACTTAAAGGAAACAAGAGGTGGGCGTGTCCAATTTTAAGAGTTCGAATAAATCCAGGGTTGTGTGCGAGTCCAAATCTCCTGTTTTGAACCGGGGATTCTAAATTTGAATCTGAGCTTGAAAAAAAAAAGTTTGACAAAAAAAAAATTATCTCAAAACAGCGAGAAGACTAATCTATGTGAAGTTATGTCATGGTTTTAACTGAAAGGTTAAAGTTTCGCTTGTTAAATTTAAACATACTGAAGAACAAATGATTCGAAGGATATTGTAGTTTAAGGGCCGGCAAAATTTTTACTGTGTGTCTAAATCAGCCGTAATGAGAGCATTACAGGAACGCTTATATCAGGAATATTTTCATTAATATTTCTGATGATAAATTTTTCATCGAACTAAATTTTATTTTTAGAATATTTTTCATTTTTATTCTTTTTCACAGAATTAGTTTTTTTTTATTTAAAATCTATTTCTATGCATGACTCTCGGTTCAAAGGCTGCTGACCCGTAGTCTGGACCTCAGGTACTCAGGGAGAGGGAAAGGAAGTATAGGAAGTAAAAGAACAAATGGACATTTTGAGACTTTATTAGGGAGTTACATAAGCATAGTTTGGGAATAAGGCCTAGTGTCTTAAGTACTCACAACGAACAAAGTGATTCGAACCCACTGAGAAAGTGTTCCATGAAAGGGCTGCCTTGTTTGCCTTAGTGAATAGATTGGTCAGGTTACAATGGCTAATTCCATCGAGTTCATTGGCGAAATAAGTCACAAATAATGAAATGTTATTATAGTTGCCTAAAAATTTCCCTTTTTTTGGGGGGAGGGGGAGGGGAAGATAACCAAAGCATGGATATTTTTTTTAGCACAGTAATAAAAAAAAGGTCAATGTATTGACTATGGTAAGGTGGTTTAACATTGGTAAGCCTAGACATTATAATGTGAGGTAATTATACAAAAAAGAATCAGAGAACAAACAAGATATTGATCGGGAGAAAGGGTCCAGGGCCTCTAAAGAAGGGGGATGGAGTAAACCAGGTTTTATATGCTCACAAGGGCCATTACATCCAATTGTCAAGTAGAATAGATTAAAAAGGTAAAGGTAATTTAAGCAGTAAAATTGAAGCCTGTCAAGTGTCATTACAGCTTCAAAAACGTATGTTGCAGAGTATTGAATGATCAGATCGCGTATACAGGATCAAGATGCACTTGTCTGTGTATAAAATACACAATACAAATATAATCATTTACAAGTCAATCGTCAAATTAGTTTAAGGCTGTTAAATTGCATGTTGTATTAAATTAAATGCCCGTGTGAATGGTGGTGGAAAACAAGCTGTAACTAAAGTTTTGTTCATAGTGAAGCAAAGGAAATATATTTAAAGGCAGATACATTCTATTGTCTATTGCAATATTTCAGGTTAAAATACAGTTTACAGTTTTCTGAGTATGAAAAAATAGTGATTTGAATTCGTTGTAATACAGTAAGTAAAAGTGGAAATTAGTGTTTTTTCGCAGTCATTGCTCAATAACCATTATCTACTTTAATTACGATTACTTCGGTGAAACTTATCCAGAAGCAAAATCATAGAATTACCACTACATATTTTAAATCCCAGTGTTTTTACTACCAGGATACGCTTCGAAAATTTCATTCAAGAAGTTTCAATTATTTTGTAGCCTTACACATTGAATTTTCCATGCTCTTAAGACCAGTAAGTAGCCAGGGTAAGTCCCGTGCTCAAGATCTTTATGCAGAGTAAGAACAACTATTCCGTTACATTTCCTAAAAGATGGATACTCTGTATATTCTCACATTTTTGTGTGTGTGTGGGGGGGGGGGGGGGGTTTAAAATATGAACCGGCAATATATCTGCTTACATTAATAAATAATTATCCAGCCTAGTCTAGAATATGAAACCTAAGTTAAAAAGCTTACAAATATTTAACTTAGGTTACAATTTTAGATTTCTTTTAGACTTTAGATTTGTAGAGGGGAGCACGAAAAATTGTGAGAATCCCCCTCAGGGAAGGTAAGAAAGATTTTCTTTTGATAAGATAGAGTTCATTGGACAAATTTGACAAGAAACGTAGCACAAGGAGGTGTATATCCCCATTCGTTCTCTAGAAGACTTACAGATGAACGTATACCTGAAACCGAGTGGCCTTCTTGTCGAAAGTCGAAAAAGTCCTAAAAGGTAATCGATCATGAGCTTGGTGTTTCTGGAAGCACCATCGCTTACATATTCGATTTGTGCAAGTTTTGAAGACAATGTGATAGACGCTTCACGTGCTTTCTCAACATGTAGGAACTCAACGAACCATCTCTAGTGTCGGCATATCATACTGAAGAGTTCCAGTCTTCAAGAGAGTACACTCTTTAAGAAGTCAAGTTACTACTGCAGAAGTAAGAAAATAGACCTTGATACATATATAAATCGTCTACTGTAATAAGGGAGCGTCCACGGATTCTACAAGGAAAACAAAGCTCTGCGAATAATTCAAAAAGTTAAATTCAAACTCTTTTATTGTGGTTATAGATTGTCATTTTCTCGACGTTTTCGATACTGATAATGTAACCGTCATTTTCTCAAATTTTGCTTGGTCTTAGTTTTATTTATGTGAAAACATGCCTGCTCTTCTGAATAGTTGAAGTTTCGACCTATCTAAAAAAAAACAAAAAAAAACATACAATGTATTTGTTAGTGCACCTGTAATACGCCGTAGATACTGATTGTGACCGTCATTTTCTCAAATTTTGCTTGGTCTTTGTTATATATATATATATTTTTGCTAAAAAAGCAACAATGTACTGACTGGGTCTAGGTAATTATCCCAGTGGAAAATTCACCCATAGGCAAAACTTAGCAGCCAATGAGAAAATAAAAAATAGATACTTCAAATGTCGATCAGGTGTCCTAAGGGTTACAAAAGGACCAGATATCAAAAACAGTTTAAGACAGGAGCTGGGTGGCCTCCAATCACTCTCGACGGATAAAAAATAATGACTAGAATTCTCAATTTCTGATTGAATGCGCATCCTTTTGAGTTTCTACGACTATGATGCGTAGGTGAGGATGAGGAAGGGGCAGTCGCCCTCCTATATGGAATAAATTCTGCTTATTATAACAGCATAGACCAGAAATATTCCCAGTTATAAAGAGGGATTAAATATCAATTTCTACCTCCCAATCTCCCCTCCCCTTTTTTAGAACTATTTCTCTATTTCACTTGAAGGTTCAATGAGCGGTGGAAATGTTTGTCTGACTTGTAAAAACTTATTAAAAATGCATGAAAAGACATTTTTGATGCGTTTTAAAAAATTTTTTACCCCCCCCCTCCAAACAAAAGTCCTGGATACGGCCCTCGGGATTATGTACCAGTTTCTACCTCCGCAATTTTGTTCCAAACTTCCAATAAGTTTCCCCAGGGGATGATAGTATCAAACCAAGGGTCTTAGAAGATTGGTAGAGGGTTCATTCGAACAAAAATTAAAAGTTATAACTGTCTTTTTAAGTGACAAAACAGAATATCCCAAAGGGATTACAAGTCGTTAATAGATACAAGTCGAAAGTGATTGGAGACCAACCAGCCCCTGTCCTAAAACTATATTTGATACCTGGTCATTTTGTTACCCCCTTAGGACATATGATCGACATTTCAAGGTACATATTTTGTACGTTCTCTTTGGCTGCGAAATTTTGCGTGTGGGGGAATTCTCCGGGGGGGGGGGGTAAACACCGGCTCCCGTATTTGCAAGTGCACCCGTAATGTCTATGATAAAAATATGACATTGTTTTCTTAGTGCAACCTTTAAATTGATTGTACGTACATGCCTACTATAGCCTTTGGTGGTGAGCAAGTTTAACCTGCCTATAGTATTCCTGTACGGAGCGGGGGCGGGCATAAGATTTCCGGAAAGGATTCCCCAGGGAGAATTAAAAAATATCGCCTAGCACCTAAAAATGATCTTTGTTTATATCCTCCGTAGAAATTATTTGATACAAACCATCCCCCTCTCCCCCCAAGGCCTCATGTGGGCCCATCTTTGTTATCACAAGGATGAATTGGAGCTCGCAATCCGCTTGCGGCTCTTTCAAAGATTGAATTTGGCTCTTAAAACACTTAATAATTCATTAAAACTGTAATACAGTTAGACTTAATAAATATAATGTATGATATTGTTAAATACGATATGACTTAATAAACGTCTTGTTATTAGCAATATCTCATATTTGTCCTTTTCTGACTGATGTCTGATCTAGTTCTGCTTTTCCGAAACTCTGATATAGTTTTTTTCTTCAAAACCTACGAGCACACATTGGATCGTTTTCCAAACATACCTGCCGCACAATCGATCAAAAATTATTCTCTTATTCTGCTTAGACTCCATCTGAATAATCAGCTTTAGCCGTCAGTATAATTTTCCTTGCCGTTCAATGTATTAATATGAATGCTTTGACTGACTTTTTAGCATTAAAAAACTTTATTTGGCTCTTGTCAAATGAAGACTATTAATTTTTTTTTACCAAGTTAGGAAAAGGTATATTATTCAATATGTTTTGGTAGTTACTTAAGGGTTGCATTTGACCGATGATATTAATTTAAAAAAAACCTTTTTCTACAAAATAAGTTTTCCAAAGAAAAGTAATGAACTCCATTAACCCAAAAATGAGCAAAAATAAATCAAATAATCAACCAAGCGTAAAACTACCACAAATCAGCATCGATAAAGAAAAATGAAACCCAAAACGAACGGTATTACAATAAATAACCGAGTCAAACTCAAAACGAGCAGAAATTAACATAATTATGGCTCAAAACTCCTATGCCTTCCCCAGGCCAGAACATAATTTGCACTTTACTGAAAAAATACAAATGAATGAGCATTGTCAGTTTATACTTATGCTAATATTTATTCCTTAAAATGTTCAAAACATTTGATTTATTAAAGTTACAAAAGTGAAAACATTCAAAATATATTTTTTTTTCAGTAAAGTGCAAATTATGTTCCGGCCTCTGGGCGCCCCAATGTTGATTATTTGATTTATTTTGCTCATTTTTGGTTTAATTGGGTTCTTTACTTTTCTTTGAAAAACTTATTTTGTGGAAACAGTTTTTTTTAATTAGTTTCCTATCGTTTTATATACATAATCTTTTCAAGGAAAAAGAAAATAGTAGTTTAAATTTTTTCTGTTTTTCTTTAAGGATTTATAGTTTGGCCTGCTATTTGTATGCCGAGCAAAATTTTTCAACAATTTTTAACAACATCACCCTTTTAGAAATCTGGACATAAATAGTAGTTTTTAATTTAGTTTTATACCTCCCCTAGTTGACCTTGAATATAAAACTTGATACCATTTGCAAAAAAATCTATCTATGCTCTTTGACAGCTTGGATACACTTACACTCTTTTGATTTAGTTAACTTTTAAGAGCACAAGTAGTAACAGAAGTGTCTCGAAAGTTTGAACATAATACCCTCAGTCGTTCGTGGGATACTGCTGAGATTTATTATTGGCAATCAGCATGCAATACACACAGTGCTTTTTGAATTAATCTTAAGGCAACATTTGGTTTTTAAATATAATGGGCAAATTTGCATAACTGTGGGGGGTTATCTACGCAATAGCCCTAGAGATGCAGTTACAAGACCGTTCAGCTATTCTGAATGAAATGGCTATCTTAAGTTTTGATTGGACATGTTTGGAAAATTATGAGCTAAAGAGGAGGGCAGATGGCCCTCCAATCACTTTTGACTCTTAAAAAGGGTACTATAACTTTGAATTTCAAATCAAAATAGCTCCTTTAAAATATCAACGATATTACTACCTATTACAGAGCAGGGCTGTCCATGATATTGATTATATGCCTTTTGCTACTTGCATGCGTATAATTGTTTCGTTTAATTGAAACTTCCCCTAAACGTTTCAACTTAATGCCCTTAGTGTCATTAGTTACAGTAACCGTAGAAGTAGTATCAGAAGCATACACATAGTGTCTTCTGGCTAGTTCAAAACCTGTCACAACTTACCCTGAAAGATCTAATTTAATAAAGTAAGCCGTTATTGTGATATTGTTTTGTCATCGTATTGACAATCTAGTTGACCATGTTTGTTTTGATTTAATTCAGCATCCACCTAAACTTTCTGTGAAAGCTTCACCTTAATAGCCTTAGATTGTGTAGTAGCAATAGTTGTAATAGCAGTAGTAGCATTAGTAGCAGTATGCACATAGCACTTTTTTTTTCAACATATTCTTCAACACACGATGAAATTTTTAACTTAATGCTATCAACCGGTCCTGAAGCATTGCTGATGCGTTCTCTTGACAACCTATGTGGGCATAGTTTGTTTTGGTTTATTTCGATACAGTTACAATATTGCCAAAAAAAATTCGCCTTAATACCCTTGGGTATATTAGTAGTAGTAGTAGCACTAGTAGTTATAGTAGTAGAAATGGGAATAGAGTTAATAGTAGTAGTCTTAGCTTTGGTAGCAGTAATAAAATTAGTAGCAATAGTAGTAGTTGTAGGATTAGAAGTTTTAATTTCACACACGAAGCTGTTCCTAAAATATTACTGATATGCCCTTTTGACAACCTGGATACGGATGGCAGGTTGTCATCCGTAAAACGGAAATTTTCAAACTATTCTCTGAAAATTTCACCTTCATACCCTTAGGTATAGTTGTAATAGTACTCACAGCGGTAGTATATAACTACTCAACTTAATACAATTAGCCATTGCTATGATATTTTTACAATCTAAATGCGCATAATCTATTCTGTTAGTTGGAATTTGCCATCAATGTTCTCTCCAATTTTGCCTTCTTAGACTTGGCCTTAATAGAGGTAGTATTGCAGTAGTTTCGGCGGCAATAGAAACAATTAAAGCGATATCGTCGTACTAGCCGCCGTAGTAGAAGCAGTATTAACAAGAGGGGCGACGCGTGCATATTGGCTCCTGGTCAGTTGCACATCGCTTTCATGATGTCCCGGAACTTTTACTTTGACACGTTAAACCGTTCCAAAAATATTGTTGATGTGCGCTTTTGACGCCCTTTTCGCCTTAGCAAAGTATAATCACCTACGGAACAAGTACTGACAAAACCTATCCTCTCCACACAAAAAAAGTGACCCTTTGTATACCTATGCGAACCTGGCAACTAAAAACCGTAGTTACACAATTCATCCCGGTCACTCGTCGCCTGAATCACGCTCTATCATAATTATTGGCCGGAGCACAGTACTTTGACTCGGAGCGATTAAGTAGTACAACATTTTGCGTCTAGAGGCGCTGAGGTACGCGGGGTCACTTTTGGAGAGTTTTTTCAGTACTTGTTCCGTAGGTAATTATACTTTGCACCTTAGTACTATAAGCCTTGCAAGTTGTTACAATTGAAGTAGTAGTTGGAGTAGTTTAGTAGCAGTAGTAGCATAAGGAAAAGTAGCAGGGGTATTAATGTTAGTAGTGACATGCATATATTACCTTTTTGTCAATTGACCTTCCTCTTTAAGTATTCTCTGAAAGTTTCTACTTAATACCCAGATCAATTCTTGAGATACGCCCTTTTGAAAATCTGCAGGCGTATATGTTTTGATTTAGTTCAAATTCCCCCTCAATATTCTGTCAAACTTTCACGTTCATATATGTAGCCTTAATTGTACTATTATCAGAGTAGTAGTGGTAGCAGTAGGGACAGTAGTAGCATTAATAGTCAATAGTTACTAGTAGTAGCAGTAGAATTAACAGCAGTAGTAACAGGTACATTTTGCCCTTTGGTCAACTGAACATCCCACTCATGATGCCCGTGAAGTTTCTTCTTGATATGACAGGCCGTTCCAAAAATATTGCTGATACGCCCGTATCAGCAATATTTTTCCCCTTGACGTTTCCTCAGATATTTTTTTCTTCAATTTCTTCAGCCTTAGTAGTACTCGCTACAGAAGTAGTAGTTTTAGATGTACATAATATGTTTTGATTTAGTTCAACACTCCCCTCAACAGTCCCTGAAATACTCATCTTAATACCCTTCTTGTTTTGGGAAGGTAGAAATCAAACATGCATACCTTTTCTCAATAACTTATACTATATGTAAACAATGAACAAATTGCATAACTGGCAGCCCTTGCAGCATAATTATGCTGCATAGTTGTAGCCCTTGCAGCATAATTACTCAACCGTCAACAATGCTGTGAACAATTGAAGTCTCAGAACTTTATTTAGATGTTTGTTTTGGGAAATGATGGGTGTAGGGGGGGTGGGTGGGTGGTTTTTCTCAAATCACTTAGACTCTTAAAAAAGGCACTACAACTTCCAAGTTAAAATCAAATGAGACCCATCTGAATTTAATACGACCACTCATTCCATAAAAAACTGTGTTGAGGGGGGGGGGCAGGTGCCCTCAGATCACTTTGACTCTTAAAAAGGGTACTAGAAATTCAGATTACCAATCCAAAGAGTCCCCTCCGAAGTTTATACGACCGCCCTTTCTGTAAGAACCTTATATACCCCGGGGCATAACTTATAACCCTTGCCCTGAGGGCTGTGGGGGTGGGATTGTCTTCCTCCAAGACATAATTTCCGGACCCTTAAATCACTTTTGACTCTTAAAAAGGGACTATCTTTGAACTATTTTTGAATAAAAGACCTGTCTCAAAATATCTATAGGATGCATCTCGGGAAAACACGACGTGCTTGTGTGTGTGTGTGGGGGGGCGGGGGCGGGGGTAGCTGAGCTATGATCACTTTGAGTTCCCTCCAAAGCATATATGACCATTCTTTCTTTAAGAACGTTATATGCCCCCAGGGGATAGCTTACAAACCTTGCCCTGAGAGCTGTAGGGGGGAGGGAGGGGTTCGTCTTTCTCATAGACATAATGTCCAGACCTGTTAACTACGATGAACAAAATTTTTATCTCCACATTTTATTCGAGGTGTTAAGGGAAAGGATGAGCAGGGAGGGGGGAGAGGAGAGGGTGGGAGCTGGTTGCTCTCAAATCACTTCGACTCTTAAAAGGGCGCTATAACTTACAATTTCCTGCCTCCATTACTTTTGATTCTTAAAAGGGAATTAGAACTTCCAATTTTCAACCAAATGAGCCTCTTCTAAAGTTAATATAACCATCCCTTCCATAAAAACCTTAAGTGTCCCAGGGGCATAACTTACAATCCTTGATATAACCTCGCTTTCTATTAAAAATATATCTTATATGCTCCCAGGCCATAACTTGCAACCCTAGTCCTGAGGGCTGGGGAGTTTTGTCATCCTCAAAGACATAATTTCCAGAACTTTCAACTGCGTTGAACAAAATGGCTATCTCAGAATTTTGATTTGAAGTGTTTTTGGAAAAGATGGATATGGTGGGGGGGGGGTATTTGCCCTTCGATCACTTTCAGTTGATAATAAAGGCACTAATCCTCTCAATTTCCAATCTAATGAGCCCTTTTTGAAGTTTCTACGACAACGCTTTCTATAAAAAACCTAATATGTCCCAAGGGCATAACTTACAACCCTTTTCCTGAGGGCTTTGGGGGGGTTGTCATCTTCAAAGACATAATTTTCAGACTTCTCAACTACGTTCAACAAAATGGCTATATCAAAATTTCAATCGGAAGTATTTGGAGAAATGAGGGGGGTATTTTCCCGCCGATTAGTTTCGACTATCAAAAGGGGCACTTGCCCTCTCATATATAATCAAATGAGCCCTTTTTGAAGTTTCTACGTCAATGCTTTATATAAAAAAAACCTTATATGCCCCCAGGGCATAACTTGCAACCCTTGCGCTGAGGGAAGGGGGGAATTTGTCATCCTCAGACATCTTTTCCGGACCTTTCAGCTACGCTAGACCAAATGGCTATCTCAAAGTTTTGATAGGATATTTTTGGGGAAAGGGTGGGCGTGGGAGGAGGGTAAGTTGCCCTCCAATCACTTTTGACTATTAAAAAGGACACTAGCCTTTTCAATTTCCAATCGAATGATTCCTTTTTGAAGTTTCTACGACAACTCCTTCGATACGAAGTGCCCTGGTCGAAGATAAAAAAAAATAATAATAAATAATACATTGTGCCAACATTTTTCTTTAATCAGGCATCGTTCTTTAATTATTGCTATTGCGCTTCCTATGATACCCCCTTTTCGGTTCTCGGTTTACCTCTCAGAACGCTACGTGTGCTGACAGTTACGCCGCACTCGGCACAATTTCCGCCACACTTGGCCCTTGCCACCTGGTATATGCGATTTCTCAAAGTAGACCGCCCATCAATTTTGACGGTGACAATTCGAGCTTGAATTGTCTTCTGTGTAGGTAGAAAATTAAAAACCCTTTCAGAGTCAGTGATGAGGATATTAGTTGTTTAGAAGGAGAGGTTGATGTTATCTCGTGATGATGTGTCATAACGAAAATCGTTAGTCTTGAACAGTTTAGGGTTTCTAAAGGACCTTAAATAGTTGTAAGGTATGTTCGATGTTTTAGTAGATATGAAATATAAAACTAATTTTAAAAAAAAATCAAAAACTAATAAGAATAAAACAAATATCGAGAAAATGTTGTCTTCTAGTTCTCTGGAAAGGTACAATTTCTACTCAAAGGTACTCGGACAAAGTATAAATTTTGAACACTAAAAATTTAAGCTTGGGGCGGTAATTATGTTTTGTTTCATGATTTAAAGACTTCATTTCATGACCGTCAGGTAACTTCGTTTCTTGTGTCATATATTTAGTTTTCTTCGTTTCAGGAGAAAAAATGTGCACTTGATAACAAGGTTGGTAACTGAAAGATAACGTTAGAATGCTGAATGAAATCAATCATAGAATTTTTGTAGAGCTAAGCCAAATTTAGACGCATCGAGAGTTGACAACGCTTAGAATGAATAGAAAAACTTAATTTACGCCTCCAAATGATCGGGTAGTTTCATTAAATACTTGAATTTCTCAAAATATGTTTTGTAGCCATTCAAAGACTTCATTTCATGACCGCCAGGTACCTTTATTTCTTGAGTCATATTTTTAATTTTCTTTGTTACAGGAGAAAAAATGTGCACTTGATAACAAGGTAGGTAACTGAAAGATAATGTTAGAATGCTGAATGAAATCAATCATAGAATTTTTGTAGAGCTAAGCCAAATTTAGACGCATCGAGAGTTGACAACGCTTAGATTGAATAGAAAAACTTAAAACTTAATTTTCTTTGTTACAGGAGAAAAAATGTGCACTTCATAACAAGGTAGGTAACTGAATGCCGAGTGAAATCAATCATAGAATTTTTGTAGAGCTAAGCCAAGTATAGACGCATCGAGAGTTGACCAAAACTTAGATTGAATAGAAAAGCTTAATTTACGACACCAAATAATCGGGTAGTTTCATTAAAAACTTGAATTTCTCAAGTTTTTAAGGAGCTATCACTTCTTCTATGATTGGAATAGTGGTACGGCTCTGCTGAAGAGATGAATTAGCTTCACTAGTACACACATAAACACAATCTTTTCTTTTTGTAAATGATTATTTCCAGAGTTGTAGTTTCGTCAAGTCTACCCTGGTTTGTTTCACGACTCAAGGGTGACGAGTTAAAACTTTCAGGGATAGTTCTGTTGGGGAGTGGCAATGTGACAAAATTGTCTGTCGGGAGCAAAACAATTTTATCAGCTTTCCCCAAAAGAGTATACGCTACGTTTTTTTCTTTTGTCTTAATTTATCAATTTTATCAAACAGGATTCTTTGTTAGGTTTTCAGTCAACCTGTGACTGTAAAAGTAACATATGAACTGTAAATAAACCTGCGATGGTAAATGCAGGTCATAATACATATTACAGTAAGTCATATGAACAAAGGTAATCTTCTTATTTTATTATTTTGCTTGTTACTACTGGAAAGTCTCGCAACAGCTGGAATAGTAAATCTCAAGAATGGCTTTTCCAAGTGCTTCTCACGCACCAAAATTCTCCAAAGGACGTCCTATAAGCCCGCAAATTTGACCAATGTGCGTGGAATGTCACGCGCAAATGGCTTTGTGCCGCGCCTTCGAAAACTATTGAATATGCAGAATAATCAAGTTCCGAGTTCAACAAGAGTTACTTATCAGGCTGCTAGTGCGAATCTGCAATGGAATCTGATGAGTTGGTGAGTGCTGGCTCTTCTTTGCTTTCGAGTGGAACAGCAGCCAAAACGGGTTCAAATTACCCACCAACCTGCGTAGGTGGTCTTTGGTCGCATTTCTCCATGAGTCGAATTTGGTCGCAAGTTCTCCATGAGTCACATTTACTAGTATTCTACGGCGCTGGAGGTAGTTGATCTTTCTTCTGACGACTTGCTGAACGTGATATGTAGTCGACGAACATGGATGGATCCTTCTGTTTTTCTAGGTTGAAAATTTCAGCATTCATTTGTCCAGACCAGGTAAAGGGATGTTTTTGAGCGCCTTGAATCAGTCAGACAGTCACTGCGCAAAATTTGTGCTCGAACATGCCATCTGATGGCGTACTAGTTTGACATGCCTTTGCCTTTTTATTTTAACACTTTTTATTTTAACATTGTTGGTGAAATAACTTTGGAACTTCATGACTCGGTAAAGGACTATGTTCACCCGTGCATAGATAGACCCACCTAATAAAAAGAAAACTTAATTTTCTTCAATCGGAAGTTTCATGCCATGTAAGTTCAGACTAATCCAGCTCATGTTAAAATTTTTGTTCGTGTGTTGAAAGTTACCCCTTTCTGCGGTAGATTATTTAAAAGATATTTACATTTTTCTTATTTCCAATTATATTAAAATGTTTTTTTCCTCTAGCTATCAGTATCAAAAGGTCTGCTTCGGAAAGTCTAATTGTAAAATACCGAGTCCTTGAAGGATGCTTATCTGAATAACTTAACTGTTGAGATTCGTTTGCAGTTTCGCACTATAAAACTACCGACATTTATGCTCTGATCTTGCTCGTCATTCTGCTTTCTAACATATGTTGAAGCAAATTAAAGTAGGTGAAAAAACAGTCGATAAAATTGTGTATATTTCCAAAATTATGTTTTGATCAAACAGAAAAACATTTACTTTTCAAGGCCGTTTGAAAAATTACCAATCATAATTTTCCCTTATTCCTGTTGCTCACTAAACAATGCGTCGGAATTCAAGAGCAACAATTCTGGTATGTCCATACATGCTTATGCGTCCATAGCGGAATCGTTCGATTTGAAAATAAAGTTAGTTATTTTCCCACTGCAGTTATAAAAACCCACTTTTTACTTAATTCCGGTATATTTGATACTTCATAAAAGAAAAACACGATGCGACTGTTTTTTTTATATTCTTTTTCAGTAGAAATTCTAGTATAAGCTGTTGTTCTTACAGCTAGATTGTCTAAATGTTCAAGTGGATCGTATGAGTTTTTGGCTCCTTACAAGAAAAGAGGACAATTTGATTTAATCTTAGATCTGTTGCAATATGTGTGAATTGGGTAGAATGGAGCGTGCAGAAAAAATTCGTGGGCGGAGTTGAGATTTGAAATTAAAATATTCGTTCAGCTTCGGTCAATGTCATTGCAATAGTTTTTGCAAAAGTGAATGCTCTGTAAACTAAAGGCAACCGTCGTCTGTTCTTTTTCGCTAGAGAGAACAACTCGGCATACTCAATGATACCTCCAGCAGTTTTGTAGATCTCTGCAAAAAGAACGATATGTTCCCTCTGTGGGCTAGGCATCTTAGGTATTGAATAGTTCTTCCTAACTTCTTGGAAATATGACCTTTTGTTCCATCGAAGCGCCCACTCGTGTTACTTGCAAGATCATAGTATCTAAATGAACAAATCGTTTTCTAGGGGGGGGGGGCAATTGATTTCTATCGGTTTTGCGCTGATGAAACAGTAAATTTTGGTGTTTCTCTCTCGGCGAAAATCTTTTATGACATTACATCGGACCGACAAACTACCAAGTTTCGTAGGGCTCCGCTCGACCAGTCGTTTTCTAGGGGGGCAATAGGTTTCTGTTGACTTCGCGCACATGAAGTAGTAAGTTTCGACGAAATCCCTTCCAGAAGCTTCACTTTACGCCGAAAGATAGCGACTTTTGTCGGCCTTTGTCCGGCAAAAGTCCTTTATAAGGACCTTTGGGGGGGGGTCCCCACTTAGTGGTGCCCCTGCTCATAGGTAACCTTTTAAAGGTCTGTTGTATTTTTGTATATCACCCATGCTGTCATTAGGTGAATGCAGGGCCGGCCCAAGACGTTTTATTGGGGGTATGCGGACTGTTACTCGGCGCCCCCCCCCCTGGTAGACCGAAATAAAATTATACGCCCTTTAAGTAAGGTGTGCAGGGTTTCCTAGTAAAAAGAGTAACAATAAAAATGAATACACTTTATTGTTTCGTATAATTCTAACTTAAATATTAAACTGAAATATGTCAACAAACAACAAGGTGAATTATTAAAAATGGGGAGTCACAATATGATTCACGATTTATCGGTTGAACATACTACTTATAAAACAATTTAAAATACAACTTTTTATAATGAAAAACAAATTTTTCTAGATTCTATGTTTGAAAAGTCATTGAGCAGTCTGTCCGTGTTGAACTCATTGCCACGTCATTTTGAATGACCATGGATGCAAGCCTACTCAGTCGATCTTGACTCTACGTAGATCTTAAGTTAGAGAAATTTATTTGATTTACTAATAATTATAAAATAAACTATATATATACACATCCACCTGGGGAAGGCTCGAAAAGCCTAATGATGGACGGCTACAATCCTGTAATTCTCAACCAATAACAAAAATCATTTACAAAAAAAACTAAAAAAGGGACAAAAACACTCAACTAGCAATTAATACCAAAATTAACTACCTTTTCCCAATAAATATTTCTTAAAATTTGCATTAAATGGCCCAATGTGTTCAGCCTCCCGAATGCCAGTTGGGATATCACTCGAAATAACCAGAGCTAAATACCTAATTCCAAAACCTGCACGTGTGGTGTCTCGATACTCGTCTACAAAATTATCTGCCTCCCTTATCGCATACCTGTGGAGCGAACGATTTACGCAAAAAAAAAAAAAGTAAAAACTATAGGACATTGAATATTCCAACATCGATAAGAAAAAAACAGCAGCTTGAAAGTCGCGAACCTGACAAATATTAAGCAGTCGTAATTTCTTAAAACAACGCGGTATCGTTCACATTTTCTACATACTTACCAGGAAGACATACTGTTTTATTTTGAAGAACCTGCACCTGTTTTAAAATTTGAATAAAAATTACTAGACTGAAGAACACAACCATAAGAAATTAAGACGTATCGATGGTATGGTACAGTAAAAGAAGAACTGATAATGGTAAAACATGCTTTAATTGGCGCAAAATTCCCAGACTTCTAGCAACTTCAGCTGCAACAAGATCACTATGGGTTCTCCAAGACAAATTTCCAAGTCCAAGACCACTTGGACTCTCCAAGTAAGTTTTTATTAACTTGGAGAAACTCCTTTTACCACACGCAATTGATACTGGAAGCGTTAATTTAATTCTCGGTACAATAAAAACTTTTGGGAATGTGTCAATATAACTCTGTTTTGTTACATGCAACGATGCTTGAGCTGGGGGAATCTTAGAGGACAGCTCTTTTGCAAAAATTTTTAACTCCTCAAGTGAATCGTCACCGTTCACATCATAGTATTCTGCTTCTCTCAAAACTATTTGAAGATGTTTACAGGATTTCTTCAATTCTTTATCCGCGAAATTCTGCAAGCTTTGAATGTCGTAGAGAAATTTAAAACCTTCACTGTGGTTTTCCATTAGCTCAAAAATATCCTTTGGTGAAGATATGGCAGTGTCTAGCACGACAAAGAAGAAATTAACCTTAAATGAATTTTCTCCAGAATTTAGTTTCATCTTCCACCTTATACGAAAGTTTTTTTTTTTCTTCAGCGGACTGTGGTTTTTTTTTTTCAAACTCAGGAAAAATATCGGTTTTTCTGCAAGTTCCTTAGCATCGGTGATCACGTTGTTTACTCCCTCATCAGATCTCATCTTGGTTAGAAATAATTGCACACATTTTATTAGATCCATCGAACTTTGCAAATCATTCGTGACTTTTTACAACGACTTACTCACCATATTTGTTTTGTGCAGAATCTCGTGCCATGTTACTAAACAACACAGAAACTTTTTAGTTTCTTAGCCTCGTTTTTTCATAGACTCATAGACTCATTTATTTATAAACAACTATCGTAGCCGTGGCCGAAGCCCCGACTAAATGGCGCTGTTTAGTACATTGCATAAAAATGGTCACTGGCGGTTTAAATAACTGACAAAAAAAGGCACGAAAGAATTGCTGTGACGGGTTGTTCGACACTTTGGCGGCACTAGTTGATTTTTATGGCGGGTGTTTTTACTCTCCCATGTGTTACAGAGTGGTTTTACTGTAAGATTTGAAACGCTATTAAGCAAAATAATACTCCATCTGTGAATAGAACTTGAAAAAATTGAGGATTTCTTGAATTGTGCTGAAACAGTCTACTGCAGCATTGCAAGAGAGATTAGCATCGTTAATTACAAGGTTCAGTGAGTGGTTTCTACATGGTATATACCATGTATACCATATATACCATGGTAAAAGCACAAGGATTTAAATCACACATCCTCTTCTGAACCCCAGTATGCTTTCCTTTCGTTGCAGAACCAATATCATATCCATGTCCTCTCATGTTATTTAAAGGAACGACTCGTGGGTGTAACTCTTTTAGTAATGCTTCTGTGAGGCCTTCACCGGAAAGGCAATAGGAACAAAGTCTAAAAAATGTTCCCTAATGCACATCCTAATCCACTGCATTCTTCATCAATAGTTTCGTTCTAACGTAAGCTTAGGAATAATTCTGGCCAAAACTGACAATATTTTATATGGGCCGGGGACTTGTAGTGTTTGTTCAGGATCCTGTATTGTCATGCGGACGACACAGTACATAGCGATGTATTTCCAGTCAACAGAAATGATTAAATTAATAAGGTTTGACTATTTGAATTGTAAACATAAAGCGATTTGAATAAAAAAAACTGTGGTCATTTTGCAATAATAAGAATAACTGATAGAATATTTGCACTGTTCAAAAACCTATAGGCACTGGGAAATATCAGCATAAATAAATGAAAATGCATTTGTCTTCCATATATCTTACGCACTCCATCATATTCCCCAAACTAAAATGCTTCTTTTCAAACGCAAAAACTGTTTAAGTCGCTTCTAAACTCATTATTATTAACATCGATAGATTTTTTGACATATTGTAAACTGTATATTTTGTTCAGAAAGTAAATAATCTGTACAATGTATCGATGGCTAAACGCGTATATAAAGGTATATAACCTTTTAAATTAACCGTTAAAACTCATTTAAGCTGATAAGTATTAAATAAGTATTAAAGTTATAGGTTAGAGATTTGTTAGGGTCCAGGCGGATTTTGTGACCTCACACTGCCGCAGCGTATATCCTCCCACTTCCAGAGAAATCATAACTAAGCAATTGCGCTCACGTCAGTGTTTCCACTTATCTTTTCAAACAAACTGTAAAATCTTGACAATTTTCGGGAGAAAATCGGGAGATGGCTCTCAGGATTCGGGAGAAAATCAGGAGATGGATCTCAGGATTCGGCAGAATTTTCAGTAAGATTTTTTTTATGTTAAGTTTTTGGAGGTGTTCGAGCGATTTGCGAATAAAGTACCACATTCTAAAAGTTCAGAGTGCAGGTTTACTGGAGCCAACTTCAATTCCGAGAAGAAAATTCGTCGATTAACTTTGTTAAACATAACATAAGGAAAGCAGCTTGAAATGTATTTAATTTTGAAACTAAGTGCAGTCATATCTCATTCAGATTCTAAAGCTGTTTAATTAAGACATTTCTCTTCATCGACCCCTAATTTTTCTCGCACTTACATGCTCCACATGTCAGCCCACTAAGTTCAGGACGGGGACAGAAAATCTGGAAGAATTACGGACACAAGGCCTGTGACCATTGAGTCTGAGTTAAGGGGATAATGTTTTTCTTTACCACCATCCCCAGAGTTATTCACAAATGATAAAGAGAACATGCAAAGTCGCAGTTCATTAGTATTCATATAACGGAAAAAAAGCATAAAATATAGCAAAACTTTCAGAGACCGCATTACACTCATAATCTGTGTCTATCACATGGCTTTTTATGTGAGCAGCCCACTCTGATCATGCAGTAACTCATCTGTGCTGGTAGACGCTACTACTCCTTTTAGCCTCTTTCTGAGGGGTAAATCATCCGTCAGTGTGTCTGGTGTAACTCCGGCTCGTTTTATTCCAAGTTTCGTCTGAATTGTGGAAGCCAAAGTTACTATTATCAAACGATTCCTTCTGTCTGTCTTAACTTCCTTGAGTATGCCGAACAGTCTTTTTGAAGCTACGTCCGAAAATGGCAAGGAAAACTAGTATTGTACAAACTTCGCTAAGTTTGGTTTCCACGGTGGTCCCCCGCACTCAAAGCCGATTTCCAGTTATCCATGACTGTCAGAGTTACTGTTTCATCATCGTTGGCACTATCGGAATGTCCCCACCACTCTTTGTCAATGGTACTTCTCGACCACCCTGGCAATGACTTTCGTCTTAAATATGGGCCACGGGTAGGTGGGTTTAGTCACTTAGCTTTTTCGGGTTCAATAAAACTAATTTATATTTTTTTTTACTGGCTGTTAATGGTCCTCGTTTTCATCCTTTCTTCGCGATTTTATGTTTTATAATACACTGACAGGCCATGACGGACTATATTCGTCACTTTCTGCTTACCCAATCTTACTTTATCAGTCACATTCTTATGCGGCATATTTTTCAGGAATGGGATTAATTTGTCAACCAGCAAAACTGGTAAATTGTTTTCAAAATGCCGCAATTTTCGTCTCTGTATCTTGTACTAGATCATTTGGTGCAAACACCTTCAGTTTTACAGAGCAACTGCAGACAAAGCCTAATTTTTGTCATATTTCTTTAAATTTGTTGTAACTATGGATTATTTTGAACTTATTGAATCAGCTGGACCCATATAGTGCTAGTTCCCGTCTTCTGGGTGCAAGCCGACACCTGTGGTTAGTTTATGAATTGAAAATAATTAGTTAATTACAAACCTTGAAGGTGTTCAAATGATCAAAAACAGAAAATCAATGCAACCATTGTGGAATGGATAATGGGCAATGTTGTTGTTGATTATTAACGTCTCCTCTAGAAACCAGCTTCTGTTGAGACGATCTTCTTTGTTCCACACTTTTCTATGTTTCTTGATGGGATAATCTGAAACAAGCATTTTTTTTTTCCACATTATTTGAGACAGCATTATCATATCACTTTGAACCATCATCTGCATTTTTTTTTTTTTTTTTTTTTTTTTTTTATATAACAAACAATAATACAGAAAGAACACACACTACAATCATTATACAGCTATCAATGATTTTCCAGTCTACCCTCTTCAGTAGTTAAGCCCTAATCAAAACAGGTCAAAATATTTTTTTTTTTTTTTTCAAACTAACATAATATACTAGCTAAAATCATCCATTCTACCGCTTAATTTCACAAAACTCAAAAACAACATGGTCATTTCCAGTCTTATAACATCATCATTGATCTCTATCCCGACCATAAGACTAAAATTGAGATTGCCTAGCTTTTCTCTTTGACATAAATTTCTCATATCCCTTCTAAGTCTCGTAGAAACAACACTCAATTAGGTAGTGGTGTACAGTTTCATTCTGAAAATTACAAGCTCTACAAACAGGGCTATCGCTTTTCCCAATCCTAAATAGTCTAGCATTTGTACTTACATGACCTGATCGAAAACGGAATAACAAACTACAATTACTCTTATCCAGTTTACTATAAATTTTACTATCAAAGTGGTTGTGTTTTTTCTGGGCTACAAGCTGATTGTGCATTAGATACTTTAAAATTCCGAGTCTCCTTTGTCTCAATCCTCCTCTGATTGATCTCAATTCCTTGTATTCATCTCCCTCTACATAATTCAGTGGTTGTGTTGCTGCTATTTTTGCATGTTTATTAGCCATTTCGTTGCCTTGTATACCTACATGTGCTGGTGTCCATACTAGCTGAATATCAAATCCTTTTTGGAGCAATTGAAGAAGTGTGTTGTAACACCTAATGACTTCTTGGTTTTGGTTTGAAATGAAATTTTGTAAGCTAAGTATAGCAGCTTTTGAGTCGCTACAGATAGCAAATTTTCTATTTTCTTTTTCCTTTATTGTGGTCTTTTGGATTAAATCTAGAGCTATCTCTATTGCTTTAATTTCTGCTTCGAAGACTGTTGAGTAGTGTCATAGAGATCTGGATGCCACTAATTTCTTCTGAGGAACAACAGCTGCAGCTCCCACTCCTTTTCCTTCTATTTTGGATCCATCAGTATATATTAGACAGAAATTTTGAAATTTTTCTATGATAAGTTTCATAAATCCAATTTTTGTGGATAATGGATTTCTTTCATTTTTTTTGTATTTCTTCTATGGTACAAGGTATTTGCATCAAAAGCCTGGTGGGGTGTCTAGAGGTTTCTTATATTGTAACATTTTAGTAATAGAGAAATTCAAACCTTCTCTCATCAGTGCTTCTGCTTTCTCAAATGGGTTTAAATGTTTCCTTAGTTTATTTGGGTCCATGGTGTGGAATAGTCCACGTTTGACAATATGTTTCTTGATTGGGTGATTTTTATCTGATGTCCATAGTTTTTAAATATATTTTAGTAATAGTTCATCTCTTCTAGTTGGCAGTTTTTCTATACCAGATTCAATTATTAAGAAGGGAATTGGTGTGGTCTTTTTTGCTCCAAAAGCAATCCTTATAGCTGTGTTTTGTATAACTTCTAGCTTATTTAGCTGACCATCATTTGCACTGCCATATATAGTGGCCCCATATTCAATTTTTGGGAGTATATACTTAATATAAAACTCTCTCATTGCAGCTGGATTAGCTCCATACCTTCCTCCTCCCATCATTTTCATAAGATTATCTTTTTAAGGCATGAGAGTTTCAGATTTTCAATATGTTTGGCAAATCTCATCTTACTGTCCAGTATTATCCCCAGGGCTTTGTATTCTTTTACTATTTCTATATTTTCTCCATAAAATTTCAAAACAGGTGGTCTGGTATTTCTCCTCTGTGTTATAACCTTGGCTTTTGCTTTGGATGGTTCAAATATTATATCTAGGGCACTTGCCCATGTTTCTATTTGGAGAAGTATTTGTTGAGGTTCTTTTTCAGCTTCCTCTAAGGTATCCTGGATAGTCCAAGTCTTGTTGTCGTCAGCAAAAATGCAACCATTACATGCATCATCTTTAACAGGAATGTCATGTTCACTTATGTTATAATAATCTGGACCAAGGACGCTTCCCTGTGGAACTCCTCTTTTAATTTGAACCTTGTTTTCTGATATTGACTCCAACAAGTACAGCAACTTCTCTGCCAGACATATAGTCTATTGAAAACTTCATCAGTGGGCCATGTATGTTTGCTTTTATAAGTCCATTTAATATTTGTCGGTGCACAGTGTTATCAAATGCACCTTTAACATCTAGAAATGTAAGGATCATGACTTTCCTGTTATTTAATGCATAAAGTGAATCTCTCAAAATACTTAAAAGACTGTCAGTTGTGCTTCTACCTTGCCGGAATCCATTTTGAATGTCCTGAAGAATTTGTGTTTTTTCCACTGTGTAAACCAACCTTTTTTTGACCAGTCTTTCATAGATCTTTCCTACAACTGGCAGTAATGATATAAATCGGTGGTTTTCCACTAAGTTGTTTTTGCCAGGTTTTGGTACCATTATGGCTATGCCTTTTTTCCAGCAGTCTGGAAATCTTCCCTTTTCCCATAACATGTTAATAATTTTTAATAATTCCTGTCTCCATCTAGTTGGAAGATTTTTCAATAATGTTGGGTGGATTCTATCAGGTCCTGGGGCTGTTTCTGGCAATTTATTTAACACAGCTTCTAGTTCTACACCTGTGAAAGGCAAGTTATATGGTTGATTATTTTCCTCCTCAGCTAGTTTTCTGGCTTTAGCAAATACTTTAGAATGTAGGACTGAATGGATCCTCTTTGCCAATGGTATGTCTTAGGTGCCAAACTCCTGCTTCAGCTTTTTTCCTGTCATCAATTATTAGCTCTCCATTAAATTGCACTGGTGTGTTTGGATTTGGGGTTGTATTTCTACTACCCATTCTTTTTATAAATTTATATACTTTTCCATATGAATTTCTAAAATTTAAACTCTCTACAAACTTTGTCCATGAATCACTTCGAACATCACTTGTGGCTCTTGCAAATTTTGCTTTGGCTTGCTTTAGCTTAATGTAATTATCGGTAGATAGAATTTTATTGTAGGTATTTGCTGCCCTATTCATTGCTTTCTTGGTATTTTCACATTCAGTATTCCACCAAATAGGTTCTCTGTGGCTATTCTTCCTTAGTTTGCTCTGTGGGATAATTTTTTCTGCTGTCTCTAGCAGGAGTTGTTGGAATTTACAGATTTTATCCTCTATGTTTTCAAAAGGATTCAGTTCTTTCTCCAGTTCAATAGATTCCAGACTTGTTCTGTACTCTTTCCAATTAGCTTTTTTGAATATGAACCTTGCCTGGTTATGAATTTTTGGGCTTTCAATTCTGCCTTCAATATCGGTCACTGTGGTCAGTGGGAAAGTGGTCACTGGAAAGGAAAGTGGTCACTGGTGAGGTTACTGTTAATTTCTGATGTGACAGCTGTCTTATTTGCCATTCTACCAGATGTAAAGGCTAAATCAATAGTAGAATATGAATCCCTGTGTGGATTTGCTCTAGTGGGTAACCCATATGGTGTTAATAGAATTACTTCATCTTGCCCTTCCAGGATCTTCTCCAGTGCACTTCTACTACCATTTTTATTCCACAACCACACCAAATATCAGAGTGAGCATTAAAATCACCTACTATTAAAAATTCTTCTGTTGGTTTTATGGCATTTTTTACTAAGTCAAACACAGTTTCCAAATCTGTATTGTTTCCATCTGGGTTATACACATTAGCTAATATCAGTGCTGGTTTTCTATATCTATAAACTCTACAGAACAAAACTTCCATCTTCTGATTCAACACTGATCCAGTCCAACACCTGATGGTACACTGACTTTTTGATGGCTGTAATCAATCCACCTCTTCTACCTTCATCTCGGTCCTTTCTGATTACATAGAAATCTTTCATTATACATATGTCTCTTGCTTGTTAGCCATGTCTCTTGTAGTTAGATAATGTCAATTTCTTTATTCCTTGCAAAGCTCTCAATTAACTTTTTTTTGACTCTTTTGATTGATTCGGTATTGAATGATAAAACTCTCATTTAAGGGGTCGTGTTGATTAGCTTTAAAATTTCACTTGATTCTAGTTTCTCATTGAATAGTGTTTTCATAAGAGAGCATAATTTCTGGACCCTTTCTTGTAATTCCAAGTCCCTCAAGTCAACAATTTCTGCTGCACTTGAAACAAAAATCACTAGTTTTGTCAGAATGTCTTTTTGGAGTTTGTTTTGTTCATTGATTTCCAAGGCCTGTTTCTTATTTAATGCATCTGCATAGGATCTATATGCTATGGAAGCCATATTGAAGCCAATATTTTTTTTCTTGAGATAATCTTAAAATGTTTTTATTATGATCTCTGACCCTACACAAGCCAGAAGCAGAAGAATGGTTACCCCTGCAGTTTACACAGCTATACTTCTGAAATTTTTCTTCTTTTTCTGTTACTTTTCTGAGTTTACAATCTTTTGACTGGTGGGGATGTGCACACCTGAGGCAAACTGGTTGTGGTGCCTTGCATTGTGCCTGCATATGCCCATATTTTTGACACTTAAAGCACTGGATAATAGGTGTTTGGTATTCTTGAACTTCTCTTTTTCTTCCATATAGCCAGAGAGCTGAGGGTAAAAGATTATTTTCAATGGTGATGCAAACTGATAGGCTATCTTCTAATTCTTTTATTTCTCTATTAAACCTTTCAATCTTTTTATAGATTTCACTGAAGCATTAGCCTCAGATTCAAGATCTCTTTTAATCTCCTCTTCAGTGATTTCTTTGGGTATTCCTCTAATAACTCCTTGACATCTGGGTTTAAATTCCTCTGCCTGGACTTCTGTTTCACCTACTTTATTAATTGTTAATGCTTTGGCAACAGCAGATTTAGTGGGAAGAAATATTGTGACTCTTTTTGTCTTTGCTTAATCCAAATTCAAAATGTTCAGGTTTCAAGGCTTCTTTTAGGCTTAAGGTAGTTTCTCTTTCCATTGGCAAGGTTTTTGTTTCATCATTGCTAGACAAGATGACTCTATTGTCAAATCTATCTAAATTCTGGATTCCCTTATTTTTGGGCTGGTACTTAGGATGGGCTGTATAGCGACTTTTGGCAACTCTATTGTTTTCCTCAAGGATGTCTGGGAATATAGCTCTTTTGGCTCGTTTTCCTAAGTCATGAGATAGTCCTAGATTAGGAAAGTTTATGATACCCTCCACATCTTTAGGGTTTGCACTAGGCCTACCTAAGTTCATGGCTTCATCAGAGGGAAGAGGTGGGTAATTTTCATCTATTGAATTCAAAACTTCAAATGAATTTGATGTAGGGACTGTAGCAATGAATCAATTTTGAGTGTGGTGAAATATAAATTTGATGCTGACTGTAGTGACTATTGTGGGGGGCTAGAGTAGTGACATGTGGTGATTGTCTTGCCTGATTAAATCCTGGTGTCTGTTGTATAACCTGACCCTGATACTGTATAGCTTGAGACATAGGCATTACTTGTGGAATAAATGTTGTGTACATGGGGGCCTGCCCTTGTTCATTATTCAGACCAACTGCGTTTGGCCTCACCATCACTCCAGGGGAGTGATGTGGATCCCAATTCACCTGCATCCCGGACAAACACACCACTTATCCCCAAACTAAATCAAAAATATCAAACCCGCAAATCAAAAAAATTATACCACGCTGAGCCGTTTTCCTCAAGTCCAATGGGCAATGTTCATACATATGTCAATAAATTCAAATCGCGCTGCCTCAATTGCCTGGGGCGTTAGGGAAAATCCCTAAGAGACCACAGACACCGGCCACGTAAAAAAAGAAAAACAAAGAATGACCACAAAGTAAAATTTTCCGGAAATTAAACTTTCTGGAGATTTTCGGGAGATTTTGCAACTTCTTTGATTGTCGGGAGATGGATTAGAAATTCGGTAGATATCCCGAAAAATCGGAAGAAGTGGAAACACTGGCTCACGTAATTATTTCATATTTAAAGGGTCTTAATCAAACCATAGAGTATAGCTTTTGATACAAGTCTAATGTGATTAAGCAGTTTTCTTACAATTAAATTACAATAAAAAAAAACTGCTTGACAAGAAAATGATACATTAATCTTCTCCCTGTCCGCTTGAGTGCAATTTTGTCACCAATCAATTTTGTGTCTGGGATATAATATCTATTAATTTTGTGTGAGCTTGTGCAAATCAGAACCAGAACCAATACACGATAAGAGTGACTTAATGTAAATTTAGTCGTCGGCGTTATTTAAGTGCTTCATTCGATTTATCATTACATTTGCCCTATGTAAACACGACTACTTGGGAATTTCGAAATTAGTGCCTTAGAATCACTAGCAACTGACCTGTATTGCACCAAGAAGGATTGTTCAAGTTGAGGCAATTTCATGCCTAAAAAATCACATCATTCCTTAGGTGATATAAATCAGTTTTGGAGGCTCTGCAAGTATCTTCTAATTTTGTCTTAAGTCAAATGGCGCCCCCTGTCACTTGGTGCCCTACGCGACCGCTTACTTGGCTTACCTCAAGAGGCGCCCCTGGGTGAATAGTAAATCAAGACCCCCTTAGAAATATTCACGATTTAAGTTCCTAAAATCATCGTTTCAAACGAAAAAGTTGATAGTTTTTTCTGGTGTTTAACTATTGGATTAACTAGACCTCCTGTCCAAGAATTCCGTGAAACCTCCTAGGAACTGTGACCCAAGAGTTTCAGTGGCCATGCAAAAAAGTGAAGATTTTACTGTGGATAAATAATACGCTCATTTCTTCATTTACCTTAAAATTTGACAGACCCAGAAATAAGTTTTATGAGCTTGGAAAAACAGTATTTCTTATCTGGTTTCTTTTCAAGGATATCTGTATCCAGAAAGCATATGTTTTGATAGCATTTGTAATTACATTGAGCAGTTCCGTCTGCATGTGAACCGTCCCTAAGACAGCTGTTTTATGTATGTGAAGAAGTATCTTATCCATATTACGAGACAACCCGATGTGTTTGAATGACACTGACTTCTAGCAGAAAACAGATCATATTTGAATCCTGTAAAGAAGCTATTGGCAGCTATAGATTTGCTAGAATTATGCAAGTTTGCCTTGCAATTTCGCTTTAGGCCAGAGATGGTTCACTCCCTTCTCTCCCTCCCCCCATAGAGGGAAAGTTGTGTTTAGACTCTAGAAAGGTAAAACTATGAAACGAACCCCACCTCCGAGCTGGTTGGGTTAAGACCCAGCGCCTCGTTTTAGTGGATGTGCTTTTGACGCGAATTTGACAAGATCATGTCTTGGTGTCCTTAGAAGAAAACCAAAGTTTTGAATGCACTTGCTTCTTAAACGATTATTCAACTGTTCCTTTTAACTAATATCCATTTGAATATATATTCGTTTTTTCGAGTGTTGCAGGAAACCCCAAAAAAGAGTTCTTATCTCGACTTTTGGATGTAAAAGCTTAATTCCAGAGGTATTTACGTAGTCGTGGAACTAGTCTTAAGGGAGAATCATTTTTAAAATTTCGGTCAACTGATGGAGAACCTTATCGTTCGAAGTGGAACCCGTGTGGGTGTGTCCAACCTTAAAAGGGTTCGGATCCAAATCTAGGATTGAGTGCGAGTCGAAATCCCCTGTTTTGAACTAATGAATCCAAATTCAAGTCTGAGCTTGAAAGAAACAATTAATTTCTACAAAACTCTAGAAAAGAAAACTCAAGACTGCAAGAATATTAATTCATATGGAGTTTTACATTAATGCAGAATTTTTGGGATGGGGGGGTACTGGACCCTGAAGCCACCGCTTCCTTGCGTTCTAAGTTGAGAGATAAAAATTTTGCTTGCTAAAGTTAAACATATAGAAGAGTAAACGAGTCAAAGAAAAGTCTTGTACCATGATATGGCAAACTATTTTGAATGCGGGTCAAAATCAGGCGAAATATGAATTTAAAAGTGATGTTTTGGTCAGTAATATTTTCAATAATATTTTCGAATATATTTTTGTCACTGAACTAAAGTTTTGTTGTTGGAATTTTTTTTCAATTTCCGTTTTTTTTTCCTTTAAATTAATTTTTACGCATTTTATTTTTCTTTGAAGCCAATTGGGTTGCTTCTATTAGTAAATAGTCACTCGATGGCTCGCCAACTAAAATGCTCACAAGAACCTGCATATTATACAATGGTTTGTATTTCTCTTGAAGTACAATGGATGCTATGAATTTTCAAACTGGAATAAAGAAAGTTATTAGGCTGGGGGGGGGGGGCTGCTATCAGTATTAATATAAATCAAATGCCCTGTTAAAGAAAAGGGGATAAAACAAGCTGCGGCGAGACAGTTTTACTTTTACTGAACACAGAAAATATATTTGCAGTCGGATACAATTTATTGTCTGTTGCATTATTTCAGTTTAAATAAAGTATACAATTTTCACAATTTGAAACCAGGATACTCATTGAAATCTCATTAAAATAGATGCTGCTGTTTTGTAGACACTGAATTCTGCCACTCCGTACATACTGAAGTCTCTGTCTCTGTGCTCCTAAAACTATTAAGTAACTATGGTAAGTCCCGTGCTCAAAATCCTCATTCACGGCAGTAACAACTAGGGAAAAGTTGTTTCTAAACCATTTTGGCCATTAAGGTTAAAAGATGAATCTCATCTTTTAGCATTTACATTTCCTAAAAGTTGCGTGTCTTATATTTTTTGGCACGTCTCAGGGGGCAGGGGCGCCACTCAGGGTGGGGATGGGGGTGGAGGACTCCCTCTCCTTAAGGTGCCTAGAAAGAACTTTTGTCGGGCAGAGCCCGACGAAACTTACTACTTTATGTGCGCAAAGACAACAGAAACCTATTGACCCCCTAAAAAACGACTAGTCGAGCAGGCCCTACAAAACTTGGTATTTTGTCGGTCCAATGTAATGTCATAACCGGTTTTCGTCGGGTGAAAAACAATAAAATTTACTGTTTCATCTGCGCAGTCTATAGAAATCAATAGCCCCCCTAGAAAACGATTTGTTGAGCCAAGCCTTACAAAACTTGATATATTCGGTTCAATCTAATGTCATTAAAGATTTCCGCCGGGCGAAGGAGTACGAAATTTACTGCTCCATCTGCGTGAAGTTGACAGAAATCAATTTTCCACATAATGGCTTGTCGGGTGCAGTGTTGCAAAACTTGATATTTTTCAACGCGACACAACATCGAAATGGACCATCGAATGAAAAATTGGATGCAGCTGAATGTCATAAGCTATCTGTCGAGTAGTAGCCAAAATAAATTAATTGCGATTGTTCGAACACAGCTAGTTCAAAAATCGTAGCAGAATTTAATGAAGCTGACTTCTTTGGCATCTTCGTAGACGAAACACCCGCTGTCAGCCATGATGAGTGTTTAGCTGTAGATGTACGGTACGCTGATAGAGAGGAGCCGCGAAAGAGCGTTTACTCGTCATTGTAGATTCTGAGTCAAAAGAATGAGCCGATATAGCAGAAGAAATTCTACCAGTTTTGCGAAAGGTTCGTATCAATGAAGAAAAACTGGTATTTCAATGCTATGATTTTGCAAGTAACGATGGAACAAAAACTCATATTTCCAAGAAGTTAGTAAGAACTATTCAATACCTAAGATGCCACGCCCACAGAGGGAACATTATCGTTTTTTTTTTTGTTTTTTTTGCAGAGATATACAAAAGCGCTGAAACTATCATTGAGTTTGCCGAGTTGTTCTCTCTAGCGAAAAAGACCAGACGGAGGGTTGCCTTTAGTTTACAGAACATTCACTTTTGCAAAAACTATTGCAATGACATTGGCCGAAGGTGAACGAATATTTAGCAAGATGAAAATCGTCAAGAATAGATTTAGGTCAACTATGGGAAACGATCGACTTGACCATGAAATGCTCATGATGTCAAAAAAAGACCTACTGAAAAAAAAAATTGACCTCAGTCTATTGCTAGAAAAGTGGAAAGTTGAAAAGCCGCGCAGCCTTATATTTTAGCTTATTTTCTTTGTCTTGATTTGCTTTTAAACTTGAGTTTTTCTCTACAATGTATGACAGTTTTCCACAACTAATGAACATTATTTTAACACCTAGAAAAACGAAGTAACAAATGTCGGTTGTCGTCGGCACCTACCACAATTTGTCGGCACATTTTGGACGACCCCCCCCCCAGGTAAAATGCTAGTGACGCCACTGTGGGGGGGGGGTCCTAAAACCTTAACCGGCAGTATATGTGCTTACGCTAAGATATGATTATTTATCTCCAATGCTGAATTTGCAACATAAATTGGAAAGTTGCAATATTTAACTTCAATGACGATGTTCAATTTTTCTAAAATTTAGATCCATAGAGGGGAGCACGGGAAATATTGAGGCTCCAACCCCCAGAAAAGGTAAGAAATACTTTCTTTCGTTAAGATGGAGTTTATTGGCCAAATTAGACATGAAAGTTAGACACGAACACGGAGGTGTTCAGGCCTATTCTTTATCCGGAAGACTTGGAGATTAATGTATACCTCAAACCGAGAGACCTTCTTGTAAAAAGTTAAAAAAAAAAGTTCAAAGAGATACCCAGTCATTTAGCTGGGTGGATATAGAAGCACAATCGCTCAAATATTCAATTTATCCAGATTTGAAAACGATGTCATGGTAGAGGCTTCACAGGTTTTCTCAACGTCTAAGTAGTCAATTGATCATTTCTAGTGTCGGTAAATCATACTGACCACTACCAGTTCTCGCTTTAGGAAGTCAAATTCGGGCTACAGATATCTATACCGTGCACGACGTATCATCAAAATGTATCATGGTTTCTTGTTGCTATAAGAAAATGTACCTAAATAAACAAAACATGCCTTCTCTCGCAAAAGATAACTTACGAACAGTAGGAATTTTGACCTATTTATTAAACAATACATTAACTTGCTAGTGTGCCTCCAATGTTTATGTTAAAAATATTGCATCTTGTTTTCTCCTACTAGATGCTTCAAATTGTTTGTACGTACATACCTTCTACAGCCCTTGGTGATGAACGACTTTGACCTGCCTTGTATATAGTACACCAATACACAGCTGGTTTGGGGACATAAGATTTGTCCAAACATCCCGAGGGATAATAGAAAAAGAATCGCATAAAAATGTACTTTGTATATATGTGTAACTATGAGGCTACATCTTCATCTGACTAAATTTAGTTGGTACCCAACAGCACTTTTTCGATGATATCCTGAATACTAAAATTGGGTCCCCTCTTCCTCAACACACCTCTGATTTGTCCTGGTCATCTGAAAGACATTGTCATCAAGTTCTGTTAAGATCCAACAACCTTTTTATGGTAGATATTTGGGTTGCTAAAATTTAGATACCTCCCCCCTACATTTAATAATCAAACTACGTCTTGATCTTTAAAAAGTATGAAGCAAAAGTCAATTTTGTCTTGCATCCTAGTTTTGCGACAACCCTACCATTGTGTTATATGTCCTGATTATAAACTTCCTTTCTCCACAAACGAATGTTCAGGCGCGTCAGCCTCACTCCTTATTTTTGGTAATTTCTGTACTCGTTATGTTTGACTTGGTTATTTGTTTTAATATTTGGTCGTTTAAGATTTGATCTGTTTGTTCATTGTAATTTTTGTTCTTTTAAGTTTGTCTTCATTATTCATTTTAATTTCTTTTCTTTTATGGTTGGGTTAATGTACTGCAATATCTGCTACGTTTAGGTTTCAATTAAATAAAAAAAAAAAAACAGGGTTTTTTTCAAATGATAGGTTTTTTTTTTTTGAATCTTATTCGCTGAAGTATTTTTAAATTAGTTAAAAAAAAAAAAGGATTTTGATTTGTTTTGTTAATGGCTGAGGAATATTTTAACAGAAACTACTTTAATCTATGAAGTAAAATTTAGTTGTTCGTCTGAACATGATGAGTCTGAAAGTGAAAGAATTGAAGTACTCCAGAATACTATTCAGCAGAAAAACAAGAATTTTTGTATTTGTAGTTTTGAAAAAAAAAAATATATAAAGAACAGCTGAAAAAAAAGCTTGGCTAGTGGAAAGGAACTTGGATGCCTGTTTCCGTAATGTGAATACTGTTTTAATCCTAAAATACTTATAAAACTTTCAATCATTCCCGAGAAAAGGCATTAAAAATGTCTGTATAATACCAGAAAAATGCCTGTATACATCCAATAAAAAACACAATAGGTTGTAAACAATGGACAAGTTTGATGACTTTCAGCCCTTTCCCCAGAGGTTATGGGGGTTCATGTCATCCGCAGAGGCATAGTTGTATTGAACCTTTCAACTATGCTAAACAAGATGGCTATCTCAAAATTTTGATCAGATGGCTGTGGGGAACAGGGGGCGTGGGAGGTTGGATAGTTGCCCTCCAATCTTTTTGATCACTCAAAAACGGCATTAGAACTTCATTTCCGTTTTAATGAGCTCTCTCCCAATCTTCCAGGACAATTTGTTTGGTACGATCACCCTTGGGGAAAACAAAAAAACAAGCATCCATGATCTTTCTTCTGGCAAAAAAAAAAAAAAAAAAAAAAATCCACATTTTCGTAGATGGACCTTGAAACATCTGCAGCATTGTTTTCTGATAGGCTGAATAGGATGGTGCGATTTTATTAACAGTTAAGACTCCTTAACTGTTTGGAGGTATTCCCCCCTCCCTTTCGAAAATGGTGCTAATTTTCTCAGGCTCGTAGCTTTTGATGGAAAACATTAAACTTAACGAATTTTATATATTTGGAATCATCATAATAAGCCGGTTCTTTTGGTGTAGCCTATCAATTGTTATTAAAATTCTCTTTTTGGCTACTATTGTGCCGAATCGCTCCTTACCTACAGTTTGTAACCACGAACTGTTGAAGAAAAAAAAAACTTAAATCCAATTAGATCACGGAATAAACTTGATTAAGATTTGGCGATTAAGTTTTTTTTTTATTTATTTGTTTTAATCTAGACTATGTCGGTCTACGCTAACGGCACTATCGTAGTGATTCAGTAGTTGAGTGAGACAAAATTGTATTCTACAATAGGGAAAAAGTGACGATTGTTGTTCAAATTAGACGAAGTATAATTCCTACTTACGGGCTAAAAGGTGTGCATCTGGAGTTTACTGATTGACAACGTGTCAGATGTTTTCCTGTCATCCAATTACATCATTTGTGTTTCATACACAAATGTCCCTTGTTCTTCGGCAACTCCATTGGAACTACCTTTGCGTTGCAGTTCTAAAATACAGCCAATTCTGATAACCTTCCACTCAAACAACGCGTTTACTGCTAATGCATCATGACTGACATTGAGAATTGAATGATAATCCAAGATTCACTTGCGAAAAATTCCGAGGACTTGTACATAGTAGTTACGTTAAGTTGAAAAAGATCTTTCACGCTAGGCTACCGTAAAAATCCATAAAACCTTTAAAATTATTGTCCAAAATCTTCCCATTTATTAAAAATTAAGAAATAGAGTGGTTGGAATAATATTTCCCAAGTTTCTAAACTCTGGGATGCAGTCGTAAGGTGTGGCAGCCCTGTAATACACAAGTCTATTCCTCATTGTACCATCATGACTGCCATGGCTCCTCTCTATAGGGAGATTTATGCAAAGGAGATATATACTAATTTTCTTAGCAATATGGCCAAGTAAACTCAATTTATCCAAAATTTGGACTGAACAATGCTCACATTTGTTATAAGCTTGTGTTTTGTTTAATTCGCTTAAGCTCACTAAAAAAAATTACTTAGTTTTTCAAAAAAAAAAAAAAAGGTTCTAATCTTAAAATATCATTTTCTCCTTTTTCTTGTAACTTCCTGTCAGCTCAATCTGGGTATATGTTTTTGTATTTCCGACTTGGTGAGAAACTTGGTTTATATTAATTATGGTCGTCTTGTTAATGTACTTGCTATGTTAGAATAAGAATTATGGAGAATAAATTTTGAGATAGGATTTGTTTTTGGAACCTTGAAGGTTTAATTCTCATTCGTTCCTAATCAATTCATCATAGGCCATTCTTTTCATGCGAAAAGACTGGATTCCTCAACGTTAAGGCACCATTAAATAGTAAAAACTTATGTTGGACTTCGAAACTATATACCGGCTCTTTGATATGAATGCCTCTTCCCCTCCTATACAAATGGGAATTATGCACTGATATGGATGATGGGAAAAAGAGGACACCAAGATGGTATTTGGAAGCCTCAAATGGTTATCAGACGTGACAGTTGATGTTACCTGCTTCAAAAAGACGTCGTGCTTCAGTCGATTGATTTTGATCATTGTAAAGGAGGTCCCAGACAGTCAATAATTTTGATCAAAAGCTTCCGTCAATCGATTGACTCAAGCATGCTTGACCGTCTTCGAATCTGTTTGACGCTTGAGTCAAGCGTTGACGGTGATTTATAGAAAGTTTGAATGACTCAATCATTTTGACGAAAAGCAGTGTTTCAGATTATCTTTGGTCAAGATTGAAGGGTTGATTGAAGGATCAACTTAAAGTCGATTAAAGCACGCTTCAATCGATTGACGGAAACTTTTGATCAAAATGATTGACCGTCTAGGGCCTCCTTAAGACTGAGAACTAGCAGGAAATCAAAGGATTTGTTTGTACGCTGGAGTGAACAAAGAAAGGGGCCATTTACTTTATCCTAATGCTGTAATGATTTTCCATTGTACTTTCCTCTATTCAGCAGGTCCTGCGTTGAGTTTGATCGTATCAAGTCATATTAAGTTTTGTTTATGACAAAATGTTTTTTGTGATCACTCGGAGTAAAAGAAAAAAGACTAATAGATAAACACGCACCTATGATTATCCTTTCCGATTAAAAATTATATATATTTTATTCTTGAAGAGGTGGGCTAGAAAATATAGCTGTGGGACCAACAGACATGTAGAAGTTTGTGTTATTTTCAAGACGATTGCGCCCCCACTTTAGGAGTTCTTTCCTCTTTTTCTAAAGTCATGTCAAATGTCTTTCTATGAATGTATCCTGAAGTGTAAGACTAATTGAGTAAATTTACCTGTGGAATCATGATTAAAATCAAAGTCTTATGAAGTCAATCCATATATTGTTTTCAAACCTTTTTTTTTTTTTTTTTTTTTTTTTTTAGGGTTCTGGTTACTATTGACAAGGATCACTCTTTACTTATTGTTCGTTACTTTAATTTTAGGCCGTTTAACATTCATGTCTCCGAATGCCAAGTCTATCATGACACTCCCATCCCCCCTCCCCCTATTGCAGTATCTGAAATTCAGGGTGAAAAAAGTTTATGACATTCAAATTTCTATAGCTGGAAAAGGGTTGAAATAAGGTTAGTTGAAATTTAAATGTATAATTAAGCTTTTTTTAGAAACTGTCATTCTTCATACCTTCTCTTAAAGATAGGCTCTTCATCAATTTTTTTAACCTTGGGACCGAAAACAAAATTAGAAATAATCCTTCAAAATTTTTCTGATATTTATGGCGATGTGATCCGAGATAGAGAAGACCAGGCCTATTCGATGGGTACGGAAGTAGATCTTCTACGGTTATTAATTTCAAAAACTGTTTCCACAAAATAAGTTTTTCAAAGAAAAGTAAAGAACTCCACTAAACAAAAAATGAGCAAAAATAAAACCAAATAATCTTCTAAGCGTGAAACTACCGCAAATCAGCATCGATAAATAAATGAAACCCAGAACGAGCAGAAATTACAATAAGCAACCGAGTCAAACTCAAAACGAGCAGAAATTAACATAAGTTGGGCTCAAAACCCCTATGCCTTCCCAAGGCCAGATCATAATTTGCACTTTACTGAAAAAAAATATAAATGTTTTTACTTTTATAACTTTAATAAATCAAATAATATTGAGATTTTGATTACTAAATATCAGTATATGTATATTAAACTGACAATGCAAATTTATTTAAATTTCTTTCAGTAAAGTGCAAATTATGTTCTGGCCTTGAGAAGGCATAGGGGTTTTGAGCCCAACTTATGTTAATTTCTGCTCGTTTTGAGTTTGAGTCAGTTATTTATTGTAATTTCTGTTCGTTCTGGGTTGCATTTATTTATCGATGCTGATTTGCGGTAGTTTCACGCTTGGTAGATTATTTGGTTTTATTTTTGCTCATTTTTTGTTTATTGGAGTTCTTTACTTTTCTTTGAAAAACTTATTTTGTGGGAAAAGTTATTTTTAATTAATTTCTGTTCGTTTTTATTGACATAGTCTTT
Organism: Artemia sp. Qi Xiang Cuo; assembly: GCF_049724085.1. Taxonomy (NCBI): domain Eukaryota; kingdom Metazoa; phylum Arthropoda; class Branchiopoda; order Anostraca; family Artemiidae; genus Artemia; species Artemia sp. Qi Xiang Cuo. Next base: position 43,452,279 of record NC_142794.1, read on the forward strand.
TCAGGGAAAAAGAAAATAATATTTTAATTATTTTTGTTTTTTTAAGACTTTATAGTTTGGTATGCCGGAGAAAAATTTTCAGCAATTTTTAACAACATACACCCTTTTAAAAATCTGGACAAAAATAGTAGTGTTTAATTTCGTTTCATACCTCCTCTAGTTGACCTGAAATAGAAAACTTGGTACCATTCGCGAAAAAATCTGCTTACTGTCTTTCATAGCTTGGATACACTTAAGTTATTTTGACTTGGTTAAATTTTAAGATCCGAAAGTTTGACCATAATATCCTCATTCGTTCTTGGGATACTGCTGAGATCAGGGTTGCCGCCGTCAGTAGGATTTTACTAGATCTAGTAAAATAAAAAAAATCTAGTAAATTCAGAGGATCTTGTAAATTTCCCGAAATCTAGTAAAAATTCATTATTTGTATTAAACAAAACTTTTGTAATTTTCCATGAATTCAGGGAAAAAAAACTAGGGTCCGTTCATTACAAAATCTGATTTCGATTATGCTAGATATTATGGCTAATATTACTCTCATTTTTGCGATTTCGCGTCAACCCTAGCGCTTAAAAATCTCTATTTTTTTCTAGGCTTCTTCTTTATATTCTTTTTGAAAGGCAAACTATATAAAATCAGGACTGGTATGCCGGCTTAATTTGTATTCAGAAAATTGTTCCAGACTCTCATAACAGCTGCTACGTTTGTTAGTTAGCTTTGTCTCTTTTTAAAGACGCTGCTGTAAACGAATATTTTCCATACTTGCCCAAGTTCTTTCTAACTCTTTGTAGCTTGCCCCATTCAAGTGCTGGTAGAGACAGTTCTTGATTTTGTCGGTCATCAAAACTAAAAACTGGATTAGGCTAAATGTCTTTAGTGTTTCGTCCCTGATGAAAACGAAGCAACTTCTTCTCAGGTCGTCGAGTGGAGTACATGACTGGGTGATCCCCAGCGACATGACTCGGGCTACCAAGAAATGGAAACAAGTAGATCCCTTCAGTCAGAATTCGATACTAGTGGATACTTTAAATTCGGAGGCCGAGAACGATTAAAGCCTTTTAAGTGCGATTTTTTTTTTAATTGTGACTACATATTTTTCTTCTTACTTTTCAATTTGTATGATTTGCCTGACCTGGAGACTATTGACACAATGATATTTTTTCTAAACTAATGATAGTGTGGTATATAATTTTTCTTTTTCTTGGCAGACCTAGTCAAATTTGAGGTGCAGTTTTTAATTTACATATTTTTACAACTAAACCGGTAGCCGATTACGTTATTTCCGTTTTGAAGTGACATAGATTGTATTGGTTTTTGATTTCCTTGAATACGAACGAGAGAGAATCTATAAAAAATCAGTTCAAAAAAAAATCATAAATTAATTGCTTTAAAATTTGCCAGAATTCTTTGTAAGCAGCTCACCCCTTATTTAAAGGCCAGCCCAATTAGTGTTTTAAAACGGCAAATTTCCTCTTAAAAATGCAAAATTGAAGGGTTTAGATTTCAAACCTAAAAACAGAAACTGGGGGACAAATTTCAAAAGCGGTCACTTTCAAACACACCTCAGATTCTAAGCACTCCATTGACTGAATTGCTTCGTGAATATGAGTTGTAGCTGTTTTTCTTCGTTGATTGTTTTTTCATTTTTCAATATATCTTAATTGTATGACCTGAAGACCATTGATAGATTTAAAGCCGGGCTTCATCAGCAGGATTTCCAGAATCCAAGATTCCATACTATTGTTTGACGTCTTGGATACACCGCACCTGGAATATGACGCCTATCCAGTAGTACATCCAAATAATAAAAAAAAAGAAGGGATTTCTGAACTTATAGGTTTCCGAAATTTTCAATCATACTATGAAAACGACAGAAAAAAGAAAAAGAGAAAAAAAACAAGAAAAAAGGAAAAAAGATTGTGTAAATCCTATTGATTATCCTCCTACAGTAAAAATCGATGCTTGATGGTGCGCGTGCGGCTGTAGCCGCACGCGCAATTTTTTTTTTTAGCATCTAGCAAAAACAGATACCGTTTAGTAAATTTTTCCTCTCAGATTTAGTAAATTCTTCCAGGCCAGGGTGGCAACCCTGGCTGGGGATGCCTTATTGGGAATTAGCATTAACACAGTGTATTTTGATATAATCTTAAGGCAACATTTAGTTTTTAAATATAAAGGCAAATGGGAGGGTGGGCGTGGGAGGGGGATTAGTTGCCCTCCAATCACTTCAGACTATTGAAAAAGGTATTAAACCTTTCTATTTTCAATCGAATGAGCCCTTTTTGAAGTTCCTACGACAACTCCTTCGATACGAAGTGCCCTGGTCTAAACAAAGACAAAAAATAATACATTATACCCACATCGATCTTTACTATTCAAGCCTTCCAATCACTTTCTACTATTAAAAAGGGCACTAGGCCTTTCGATTTCCAATCGAATGAGCCCTTTTTGAGTCTCTACGACAACGCTTTCTATAAACACCTTATATTCCCCCAGGGCATAAATTACAACCCTTACCCTAAGGGCTGTGAGGGTGGTTGACACCCTCTAATACATAATTTCCTCTACGTTAAACAAAATGGCTATCTTAAAATTTTGATTGGATGTGTTTGGGAAAATGGTGGGCGTGAGAGGGGCGTTAGTCGCTCTCCCATCACTTTTAACTATTAAAAAAGGCACCAGCCCTTTCAATTTCCAATCAAATTAAGTTTGAAGTTTTGAAGTTTCTACGACAATGCTTTCAATAAAAACCTTAGATGCCCCCAGGGCATATCTTACAACTCTTGCCCTTAGGGCTGGGAGTGGTTGTCATCCTCAAAGACCTAATTTCCAGAACTTTCTACTACGTTGAACAAAACGGCTATCTGAAAATTTGATTGGATGTGTTTGGGGGAATGGCGGGCGTGAGAGGGTGGTTAGCTACCTTCCAATCACTCGACTATTAAAAAGGGCACTAGCCCTCTCAATTTCCAATTGAATGATCCCCTTTTGAAGTTTTTACGACAACTCTATCTTTAAAAACCTTATATGCCCCCAGGGAATAACTTACAATCTTTGCCCTAAAAACTCTGTTTGTGTTTTAGAATTAATTTTGCGTGTTTTTAGGTTTTAAAAATACTCACAATAAAGCTTACAAAAAGATCATTATCCAATAAAGTCGTAGAAACTACTGAAGTCAACATGTTTTGTTAAAATAAAGCACAAAATATAGGTTTAATTTGTACCTTTCTCAAACTTTCCCTTAAAAATATCTGCAACTTATCACAAAGCGTATTAGTCCTAGGCCTATATTATTTTTGGCATCTTTGAGGAGCTATAGATGATTAATTCAATTATTTATGAAACATTGTCCTATATGAAAATATATATTAAATCAACAGATTTTTAGTAAACTTAAGGGCATTAAAAGAATTTAAGATGTGTATTTGATATAACTTACAGATAATTCATGTTACTGCTATTGAAATTTTCCCTCCACAATGCTGCAAAGAATTGGAAATTCTTATAAGAGATTATGTTCTCATTATTTTTGCTTCTTTGACTTTAAGATGTTAGGAGAACTCATCAATAGGAATGAAAATTGCACCATTGGAGTCACCATATTTGAAAACCCTATAAACGATAATTACAACTCCTGCCTTGACCAGCAATGAATATCACTTTAACATAGGAAGCAAATTAATCGAACAAAAATGTAGAAAAATGAGTATAGTATTTTAAAGAAGATAGTAAAAAAAAAGACAAACTTTTAGTAATAAGAAGTATCTAAATATTTCGACTTTATGTCCGAAAGCCTCTATCATCATAGAAAAATTTCCGACAATTCCGACAATTGATTGATAGAAAGTTTGAATGACTCAATCATTTTGATCAAAAGCAGTGTGTCAGATCACCTTCGGTCAAGATTGAAAGGTTGATTGAAGGACCAATTGAAATTTGATTAAAACACGCGTCAATCTATTGACGGAGACTTTTTATCAAAATGATGGACCATCTAGGGCCTCCTTAAGACTTAAGAAAGGTACCCCCAGTAGATAATGTGTCCCCCCCCCACCCAAAAATGTATGCATGCATCCCAATAACAAATATTATGCTTTAACAATGGACACATTTTTTAACTTAAAGACCTTTCCCTTGGGACTATGGGAGGGTTAAATTATACCCAAAGGCATAGTTATTGGGCCTTTGAACTATGGTGAACAAAATGACTACCTCAAAATGTTGATCGGACAATTTTGGGAAAAAAGAGGGGGGGGGGGCCTAGTTGCCATCCAATTTTATTGGTCACTTAAAACTACTACTACTACTAACAACTCATCGCAGAACCAAGCCGCCTGAGGCCAACACAGCTACGCACGCTCCTCCTCCACCCCAATCTGTTCAAAGCCTCCATTTTTACACCCGCCCACGAAGTTCGCATTTCCTTTAAATCTTTCTTTATGACGTCCTCCCACCCCAGACGGGGACGACCTGCTTTCCGTTTAGCCCTAGATGGTTGGCCGAAAAGAACAATCTTCGGCAATCTGTCATCCTTCATCCGCACAACATGCCCTAACCACCTCACCCTTTCTTTCAGTAGAGACCTAGACAGCGGTATTGAACCACATTGTTCGTATAGCCTATTGTTTGAAATACGGTCAGTCAGCCGGGTACCCAGAACAATCCTTAAGCTATTTCTCTGGAAAACATCTAGCAAATCTTCATCCGCTTTTCGGAGCGTCCATGCTTCAGAGCCATATATGACCACTGTCATCACTGTAGCTTCTAATATTCTAATCTTGGTTTGCAGACTTATCTTCCTATTCTTCCAGACTTTTTTCAACTGTGAAAAAACACCCTGAGCCTTGGCTATTCTATTTTTAACATCTTCACTGCTCCCACCATCTTTACTAATAATACTACCAAGGTAAGTGAAGCTGCCCGCCTCGTAAATTTTTTCATTTCTAAACGTCACCTTTTCATCTTTACCTTTTCCAAGTCTTAGTGACATCGTCTTATTAACTTCAACTTTAAAACTTATTTTTCCACCCTGAACTCAAAAAACCTCTCGAACTTCATTCATTTTGCTCACACTTTCATCTAGGATGATTAAATCATCAGCATAATCCAAGTCCAGGAGACTTTTTCCTCTCCATTGGATTCTGTGGTCTCCCATTGCCTTTCCTGTGCTCCTTAAAACAAAGTCCATCAAAATAAGCCACATAAAGGGGGATGGAACACAACCCTGCTTGACTCCTGATTTTATACAAAACGAGCTGCTAGCCTCATTTCCTACCTTAACCGCAGCAGTGTTATTCTCGTATATAGCACTAATCACTTTAATGTATTTATCTGGTATACCATACAATGATAAAACCTTTACTAAAGCTCCTCTATCAACATAATCGAACGCTTGCTCATAATCTATGAAACTGAGGACCAAATGCATTTGAAAACTCAGGCACTTCTCAATTATTAACCTAAGAGTGAAAATTTGGTCAACACATCCTCAACCTTTTCTAAAACCGCACTACTCTTCTCTTAAAACTTTGTCTACGGCATCTCTCAGTCTAAAAAGTATCATATTACTAAGCAATTTGCTACCTACAGTGACCAGACTAATGCCTCGATAATTACAACACTCACTTTTATCACCTTTCTTATAAAGTGGCTTAATTAAGGTTTTCCTAAAATCATTAGGTACTTCCGCTTTTTCAAAAATCATATTCATAATCTTCAATAACTTAGTTCTAACCTCAGAGCCACCATATTTAAGAAACTCATTTACTACCCTATCAGCACCTGGAGCCTTATTATTCTTTAATCCTTTTAGTACTGTTGCTAATTCCTCCTCAGAAAACAAATCTTCCTTCATATCCAAGGTATCACAAACTTTTTATTTTCCTCTATATTTTTTCCTGCAACTCTATCTCGGTTAAGCAAGTTCTCAAAATGTTCGGCCCATCTTGCTTTAGCTTTTTCCTTATTGCTAATTGCCACCCCATTCCTATCTTTAACTGGGACAAGTCCAGATTGACTACTACCTCTCAATTTGTTAACGTGCCAGTACAATATTTTACTATTATGCCGTCTAGCTGCATCTTCTAAATCCTCGGCAATTTTATCCATGGCCTCTACTTCACACCTCCTTAGTTCATATTTCAATGCTTTCTCCACTTTCTTTACATTTCTTTTGTTTTCATGCAATCTATCACTCAGATAATTCTTGTACAAGTCCTTTCTCCTTTCTATTAAACCTAAAACTTTTTCACTAATATTCTTAGCTGCAGTCCTAGCTTTCTTCCCTAAGATACCTTCAGCAACTTCAAAAATTATGTTTCCAAAATTAGTCCAACCATCTTCCATATTACCAGATTTTAAACTCTCAATTTTAGTATTCAACTGTTCCTGGAAAGTTTCTCTCAAATTCTCATCCTGGAGTCTACTAACATCATAACTTCCCGGGAGGTAGTTTCCATTCCGATATTTCATCTTTAAATTAACCCTTGAAACTACTAGATTGTTACCTTTACTTTTAAAATCAATAACGTTGCTTCTATATACCCTAAAATCTTGTATTGATCGTGTCAGTCTTCTGTTTACTATAACATAGTCAATAAGGTTTGCTGTCTTACCGTCACGTGAATACCATGTTAGCTTATGAGCCATTTTATGACCAAACACCGTATTGGTTATAACTAGATTGTTATACCTACAAAATTGCAAAAGTCTGTATCCATTACTATTTTCTTTTCCAACACCAAATTTACCTAAGCTGGGATACCATCTATCCTTATTTCTACCAACCTGGGCGTTAAAATCTCCCAGTAATAATATCATATTTCTACCTCGGACCTTGTCTATTTGCTCCTGTAACTGTAAGTAAAATTCATCTGAGGCACTAGTATTTCCGTCAGTCGGTTCTACAGGGGCGTATATTACTATAACTGATACCCTGAACTTTCTAGTCATAAAATGAGCAATTCTATTATTAATACCTTCCCAGCCTAAACAAGACTTAGCAGCTTCCTAATTCATCATGAGCCCTATTCCCTGTCTATGTACCCCATCCTTCCTGCCTGAGTAAACAAATTCTATATCACCTAATTTCATGCTTCTTACCCCTGGGATATGAGTTTCTGAAATTCCTAATAAATCGAGTTCGAATCGTCTGAATTCGTCAGTCAAAATGTTCATATGATAGTCATTTTTTAACGTCGTAATATCCAAGTTCCAATTTTCATGTTCTTTAAATTATTGAAATTTTTTTTGCATCAGGAAAAGCAATGATCCCGGATACCAGTGCAGGACGGGGATCACATATCTTCTCAAGTCTACACCGAAGTGCTTAATCCAGCTTAGAACCGGACAGCAAGAAGTCCTTGGGACCACCAGTTGGACGGAGGATTTGTACAATCCTGGGCCCATCTTGGTCAAAACATGGTTTTCAGCACATGGCGATGCTCTTCTACCAACAAGATTCGAAATCCTCCACAGACACTCTCGAGCATATTATCTCCGATTAATTATATGTTCATGTCTACAAATATTATGCTACTACGGGGAGGCAACCCGTAATAGATAAAATAGCTAGGAAGAGGTTTTTCAGCCCGAAGACGCCCGTCAAAACAAACCAAGCTCAGCAAAATGTCCTTTAATCAGAATCCCGTGCGAATGCTCTGTCGTTTACTGGGCTATAATTTCCTCGAGGGGCGCCACTCCTCAAGTGGGAATAGAGTTGACCGCAAGGTCGCCAGTCTTGCAGGTACCCCGAAAAGGTCGGGGCACCCCTTTGCAGAGGTCGTTGTCCATAGATCTGGATCTTACGCCCTGCAACGGTTGTCTTCCTATAGAGGATCTTCCCGCGATGGTGTTCTGCATCACCATGCAATTTAACCCATTGCTGGGAGAAGGTTTGCAACTCATGGAACTTGTGGATAAACCAGTGGGCCCTTTTGAGTGTACATTTGAGGGGCCTTCTTCCTCCTCCGCCTGTATTTATGACCCCGAGCAAGGGTGCCCCAGATTCTATTATGGACCCCCAGGGACAAGGTCCCCCCTTGGTCCGTGCCTCCTATGGAGGTACCCTACATATCTGTAGAGCGTTCCCCTATCGCCACCTGGGGACACGCTGAATGGCCTGGGGGAGGCCAGATTTAGAAGATGCAGCTAGACGGCATAATAGTAAAATATTGTACTGGCACGTTAACAAATTGAGAGGTAGTAGTCAATCTGGACTTGTCCCAGTTAAAGATAGGAATGGGGTGGCAATTAGCGATAAGGAAAAGGCTAAAGCTTAAAAAGCTTAAAAAGGGCACTAGAACTTTTAATTTCTGGTCGAAAGAGCCCATTCCCAATAATCTAGGACCACTGGGCCTATAAGATTACCCCTGGAAAAAAAAACAAACAAACACGCATCCGTGATCTTTCTTCTGGAAAAAAAATACAAAATTCCACATTTTTTTCAGATAGGAGCTTGAAACCTGTACAGTAAGGTTCTCTGATACGCTGAATATGATGGTGTAATTTTCATTAATATCACTTGACTTTTAGAGGATGTTTCCCCCTTTTCGAAAATCAGAAAAATTTTCTCAGGGTCGTAACCTTTAATAGGTAAGATTAAACTTAAACAAATTTACATATTTGAAAGCAGCATAAAAAGCCGATTCTTTTGATCTATCTATTGGTATCAAAATTCCGTATTTTAGAGTTTCGATTACTATTGAGCCGGGTCGCTCCTTACTTACAGTTCGTTATCACGAACTGTTTATTTATGGTAAATTCTGTTAGTTTTGAGTTTTAATTATTACGTGACGTTATTTCTGCTTGCCTTTGGTTTAAGTTAGCTCTTTACTTTTTGTTGAGAAACCTCTTTTGTTGAAAAAGTTCTTAATTAATATCTGTTTGTTTATTAAAGTTTTATTTATTGTTTATTTCTCAATACAAGGAAGAATTTTTAAGTTTTACTCCATCTATCTGTCCAAAAATTAAAATTTGGCTTGCTATTTGTATTTTCGACTAATTTTTGCAACAAATTTTAAGAGTAGTTTCAAAATAGTATTTTGGATGGATTGGGAGGGGAAAGATTGTTTAATTGGATTGAAAATTAGCACAATTTTCAGCCTTCTTTAGGGTTGATGCGATCCTGAGCCTCATCTTGTTACAGTTTCGCATATAGGCGAATATTAATTTAACTTTATTTACAATAATCCAATTGTATTGTATTTTGTTTTGAGTGCTTGTTCAATAAATAAATGTAAACTCATTTATTAAAGTTTTTTTTTACTCTTAACCGTTCGTGGGATATTGCAGGGACACTATTTTGACAACCTGGATGTACATAGTCTTCTTTTATTTAGTGCTACATCCATCTCAGCATACCCTGGAAGTTTTGGCTTAATACATGATAGCTGCTCCTGAGATGTTGAAGATATGCCCAATTGACTACATAGATGCACGTATTACCGTTTAATTTAATTAAACAGCCATACTATTGGTACTCCTGCTGTTAAAGCTGAAGGTATTACGGCGAAAATTTTGAGGAATGTTGAAACGATGTTGAACTAAAGCAAAGCACACTGTGCGCATACAGATTGTCAAAAGGACGCACCAGCAATGCCAAAGGAACGGTTTATGGTATTAAGTTGAAACTTCCAGCGTGTATTGAGGAGCATGTTGAAAAAAAAGAACCAAAGGTGCTATGTGTGTACTGCTGCTAGTGTTACTGCTACTACTACAGCTATTGCTACTACTGAAGCCATGAGTATTAAGGTGAAGCTTTCAAGAAGTATTTTGATGGAAGTTGGACTAAATCAAAACAAACTATGAGCATGTACACGAGTTTCCAACCGATGCCCCTACACCCCCAATCCTGATGCCCCACTCGTGATATTTAAATTTTGTTATTCAAGATTATACGGGTGTTCACCAGAAAGAAGCTTAAAAGGCTATTATACTGGAGTATTTTTTCGGGTTGTCCTCTAGACATATTTTATACTAATGAAAGTTGCTGTTTGAATACAACGCTTTTTATACTATGTATGACGCCATTGCAATACTATCATGTATCTTTTTTGCTCTTTAAATGCGTATGAATGTGACACCATTCACACCAAAGATGTCTTTTTTTTTCAAAATTTAGGTTCTGGATTATAGTCAGTCAAAGGATGCAGGCCCTGTACCGTGATGAATCAAATTATTACCATGTCCCACCGATGGGGCAAGTGCCCCACATTGACTCGTTGAGAATTGCGGATGTAGACTGTCAAAAGGGTGTAACGCCAATAACTCAGGAACGGCTTATATTATTAGGTTGGAACTTTCAGGGTATGCTGTGACAGATTTGAACTAACCAAAAGGTCCTATGTGTATACTACTAATACTGCTTCTACGATTTCTGTAACTAAAGAGCTATACAAATGAAAGTTGTTGCTTGAATACAACACCTTTTATACAATGCATGACGCCATTGCAATACTATCATGTATCCTTTTTTTGCTCTTTAAATGCATATGAATGTGACGCCATTCACTCCAAAGATGTTTTTTTTTTCAAAATTATGGTTGTGAATTATAATCAGTCAAAGGGTGCAGGCCCTGCACCATGACGATCCATGTTATTACCATGTCTTACCGATAGGAAAAGTGCTCCACGTTGGGAATTGCGGATGTAGACAGTAAAAAGGGTGTAAAGGCAATATCTCAGTAACGGCTTATAGTACGCTATTAGGTTGGAACTTTCAGGGTATGCTGTGACAGATTTGAACTAACCAAAAGGTAATATGTGTATACTACTAATACTGCTACTACGGTTGCTGTAACTAAAGAGCTAAGGGTATTGAGGTGAAACTTAAAGGGAACGTTTAGCGGATGGAGTTCAATTAAACGAAAAATAACTATATGCATGGGAGTTTTGAGAAAAGTATAAAAGCAATATCATATGCAGCGCAGCGCTATCATAGAAACTTTTAAAGGAGCTCATCTGATTTGAAATCAAAAGTTCTTGTGATCTTTTCAAGATTCAAAAGAAATTTGAGGCCAAGCAGCCCCCCCCCCCCACCTCTAAAGCCCATCAATTCTCCATACACATCCCATCAAAATTTTGGGATAGCCATTTTGTCCAGAATAGTTGAAAGGTACAGTAACTATGTCTTTGGGGGTGTTGGGAATGTCAACCCTCAGAGTAAGGGCTGTAAGTTATGTAACTTGCCCACTGTTTGTATGTTGTGTTTGTAATTGGGAAAGAGGGCATGTATTTTACCTTTGATGTTCAAAAAGACCAAGTGCATTCAAGTGAAGCTTTCAGAGAATTTTAAGGGGAGTGTTAAGCTAAATCAAAACATGTTGTGGGCAAAAGGAGGAAACTCAAGAATGACTGTGGGTGTTAAATCGGAACTTCAAGGGAACGATGAGGGAGATGATTAATTGACCAGGGGAATATTGAGCGGAATTTTGAACTAACCAAAAGGCACTATGTGCATGCAGACACTTGTTATTATTACGACTAATGGTTCTGCTGAGGCTAAGGATATTAGGTGAAATTTCCAGGGAATGCTTAGGGGGGGTATTGAAGTAAATCAAAACAATGTGCATTCAGGTTGCCAAAAGGATGTATGAGTAATTTCTCAGGAATAGCTTTAAACATTAAGTTTAACTCTCAGGGCGTGTTGAGAGGGATGTTGGACTAACCAAAACGCAGTCTGTGCATACTGCTATTACTATTACTGCTATTACATCTGCTACTATTACTTTTATTGCTACTACTACTACTGATGGTAAGGATAGAAATTTGAAACTTTCAGGGGATGTTGAACTGAATAAAAACACACTCTGTACAAACAGGTATTCAAAAGGGTGTATCAGGAGTAACCCAGGAATGGTCTAGAGTATTAAGTTGAAACTTTAAGGACATGCTAAGGGAGGTGTTGGACCAGGCAAAATATAGAATAGGCATACAACTACTAACACTACTACTACTACAAGTTCTACTACGATGATTACTAGTACTACCGAAGCTAAGGATATTACAGTGAAACTTTCAGGGAATGTTGAAGAGGATAGTGAACTAAATTGAGACACACCTTGTGGATGCAGGTTATTAAAAGGTTTTAACAACCATATCTCACTAACAGCTTGGAGTATTAAGTTGAAACTTTCAGTGCATGTGGAAGGAGGATGTTGAACTAAACAAAAGGTAATATATGTATGCTACCCCTACTATTTCTATTAATGCTACTAATACTACTATTAAGGCTAAGGGTTTTAAGGAGATGTTTTCAGATAATGTTGGGGGGGGATATGTTAAATTAAATTGAAACACGCTATATGTATGCAGGCTGTCAAATTTCCTTTTTTTTTTTCTTTTTTTCTTTTTTAGTTTTGATGTCATTCTTCAGTTACCTTAGAAAGGCTCATTTGTATCAACAGAAAAAGATGGAAAAAGAAAGTAGAAATGACGTTTTTCTTATTTTTTTCTGTTGAGATACCCACGATGGGCACTAGTTAATATGTTATATATATTATGGCTAGTTAAAAAAAAATAAGGGGCAGCTGTGTTAACTACAGCTTGTATTGTACCTAACATGAGTAAAGCAAGGAAATGCCGGGGGGAGGGGAGAATAATGCACGTCTGCAGAAAAAAGGAAGACAATAAGAAGCTTCCGTGTGAGATCAGGCCCTTTTGTGTATTAAATAAAAAAAAAGTTTTTTTTAACTGAAAGTAAGGAGTGACATTAAAACTTTAAACGAACAGAAATTATTCCGTATATGAAAGGGGTTGTCCCCTCCTCAACGCCTCGCTCTTTACGCTAAAGTTTTTTATTGTTTAAAAAAAAGAGTTATGAGAAGGTCAAGCTTTAGTGTAAAGAGCGAGGCGTTGAGGAGGGGACAGCCCCTTTCATAAACGGAATAATTTCTGTTCGTTTTAAGTTTTAATGTCGCTCCTTACTCTCAGTTAAAAAACAGTTTTTTTATTTAATTTTTGAATAGGTTTTGATTTTGACTCACCGTACATGAATAATCCAAACAAAATTTGCATATTAATTTTGCCTTTTTTTGGCTAAATGGCTTTCTCGACAGTTGGTTAATTTTATTTACGAACGTTTTTATTAGTAATAAATTTATGTAACTTACGAACTAACATACGTAACGAACTTCTGTACTTGGGCACTATATGGACCTTTAGAAGGAAACCAGTCACGAAAAACCCGTTTTTGACGGGTTAACCGCTATAGAGTAATACAATGATAGCGTGGTTTTCATTGCGTATACGATATTTATCTGTTGTTTTTTGGGGTTTAGGGGGGAGGAGGTACCTAGGTTATGTTACGTATTTAATATATGCTATGCTTTAACCCCAACCCCCTAATGTGCAAATATATAGCCCAAATTTCTTATAAACTATTATATATTCATCGTATTTTATTTTATTTCATTAGTATTAACCAAACTTAACTTTTTAGAAAGGCCCATATAATGCCCAAGTACCTGAACTTCTGTATTCATGTATTCTTAACACGTATATTAGGGGGTTCGCCCCCTAGTCAATACCTCGCTCTTTACGCTAAATTTCGAATTTTGTTCCAATTCTTTAAAAATTACCCATTAATCACAAAGGCCGTTAATTAGAATAAATAGCTCTTATGAAAGTACTAAAAATTCTTTGGCTTAAAGAGCGAGGTATTGACTAGGGGGTGAACCCAATCATACACGTAATAATTTCCGTTCGTTTTAAGTTTTGATGTTGCTCCTTACTTTCAGTTGAAAAGCTTGTTTTTTTATTTAATTTCTGATCGTTTTTTTTTTTTTTTATAATGCTGAGAAATCCAGCGCCCCTGTCATAGCAATGTCCCTTCCCCGATGAAAAATTCCTCCATGGAAAGATTCTCCCACATAACCACCGCTCCCCACCCCCCCGCTACCAGAAAAAATCCTCCCTAAAAACGTCTGTATACTTCCCAATAACCAATACTATATGTAAACATTGGGTAAACTTCATAACTTTAAAGCCCTTCCCCCGGGGACTTTGGGGATCAAGACATAAAAGACATCCTAAAAGACATGTTTATTATATTTTCGACCATGCTGAACGAAATGGCTTTCTCAAAATTTTGATGGGGTGACTTTGGGAAAAAATGAGCATGGGAGGGGGTCTAGTTGCCCTCCATTTTTTTGGTCACTTAAAAAGGGCACTAGAACTTTTAATTTCCATTCGAATGAGCCCTCCCACAATATTCTAGGACCACTGGGTCGATACGATCACCCTTGGGAAAAAAATAAATAAACAAATGAACACGCATCCGTGATCTTTCTTCTAGCCAAAAATTTAAAATTACACATTCTTGCAGATAGGAGCTTGAAACCTCTACAGAAGGGTTCTATGATATGCTGAATCTGATGGTGTGATTTTCATTACGGTTCTATAACTTTTAGGGGATGTTTTTCCCTATTTTCGAAAATCAGGCAAATTTTCTCAGGCGCTTAAGTTTTGATGGGCAAGACTTAACTTTTGATGGGTAAGACTTGGTGTAATCTATATATTTAAAGTCAGCATTAAAATCTGATTCTTTTGGTGTATCTATTGGTATCAAAATTCCGTTTTTTAGAGTTTCGGTTTCTATTGAGCCGGGTTGCTCCTTACTTGCAGTTCGTTACCACGAACTGTTTGATTCATACCTCTCTTCCTCGAAGCTATCTAAAATTTAAAAATTAAGGTAAAAATTGATTTAATGTATTGCCAGAAAATAGTTGGAAAATTGTTCTCCCTTCATTGCAAGTTTTGCTCCGTATGGCAAAATTTCTTTTAATGAAGGAGCTAAAATTGTTATGTCCGAATGTGATAAATCTGCCTAATCCAGAATTTGAACACAATTTATAAAGTGTTGTTTTTGTTGTTTTTTTTTTCACCTCGTTTTTTCACCCTTTTGATTTTATTTTCATTTTGTTACTTTCTCTCTTCTCTGAGTTTAGTTTGTTGTTTTTTTTTTTTTTTTTTGTATGTCTATGCATTAAAACTGTCAAAATATGTTTCAAATAGCTTTCTTGTATAAAAAGGACTGTTTTTTCACAACAATTTGTATAAGCCTCGAATCAAAGATAAAGAAAAGAAATAGGAAAAAAATTGGAACTTCGGAACTTACATTGCTAATTTTTGAATTTTTTCACAGGTAGATGTAGGAAAAGTCCGAATGCAATGTAGGTAATGATTTTTAGTAGATTAGGATGAGAATTTTCTGTGTAGCCAGGGTGTCGAATTCCCGTTTCAGTTATTGGTATTGAAAGTCTATTTAGCCAAATTTTTGTGTACCTAATGTGGCCGGAAGTATTCTCTGTGTAGCTGATTTCAATCCTGAAAACTTAATTTCCGCTAGAATGGTTTGAATCTCGGCAATCTCTGAACTTGATTTCAGATAGGAGGTGTTAGCAAATCCTTAGTACCGCTTAGGTTTTGAACCCAATCACAGCTGTTAGTTGCCACTTAAGAAATAGACGTAAGTCACATAACTTCCACAGAGTTTGGGTTTTGCCTCCTTCTCTCACTGTAAAAGTCTAAACCCTACTGCGGCATTGCTGAAAACTATATGTGTCTTGAACAGTCTTGTGAAGTACAAATAAATTAAAACTCAACATTTGATGTATAATTATATTAATTGTTGAAAGATCATCAGTTCAAAATTTTATTTCACTCTAATTTTATTTTCAATGCTGTAATAACTTGGAAAGAAAGTACTTGTAATATAATTCTATTTCAGTGAAGCGCCAGTGACGCAGTAGGCTTTTGACTTTTCAAACAGTTCGTGGTAACGAACTGTAAGTAAGGAGCGACCCGGCTCAATAGTAACCGAAACTCTAAAAAACAGAATGTTATACCGATAGATACATCAAAAGAATCAGATTCTTATCTTGATTTTAAATATATAAGTTTATTCAAGTTTAGTCGTACCCTTCAAAAGTTAGGCGCCTGAGAAAATTGCCTTATTTTCGAAAAAAGGGGGAAACAATCCCTAAAAGTCATAGAACTTTAATGAAAATCATACCATCAGAGAACCCTACTATCGAAGTTTCAAGCTCCTATCTTTAAAAATGTAGAATTTTGTATTTTATTTGTTTTTTTTTTCCAGGGGTGATCTTATTGATCCTGTGGCCCTAGAATATCGTGAGAGGGCTCTTTCAAACGAAAATTAAAAGTTCTAGGGCCCTTTTTAAGTGACCAAAAAAATTTGAGGGCAGCTGGGCCTCCTCCGACGCTCATTTTTTCTTAAAATCACCCAATCAAACTTTTGAGATAGCCATTTTGTCTAGCATAATTAAAAATCTAACTAATATGTCTTTGAAGATGACTTACCCCCACAGTTCCCGAGGGAAGGGCTGCAAGTTATAAACTTTGTCCATTGTTTACATATAGTATTGAATTGAATTGAGTTTATTTATAACCCGTTGAAATACAATGATGAACGGAGTATAAAAAAAAAAGAAGAAGAAAAGAAAAAACAAAAGCAAAAGAAAAAGACGGATAATGACAAGTAAAACGAAATTAAATTATTTTAATTTCGGGAAGTTAAATTATTTTATTAGTATTTGTTATTGAGAAGTATACAGGCGTTTTCAGGGTGATTTTTTTTCTTGTGGGGGGGGGGGGGTAGGGGTCGGAGTAGGGGTTATGGGGGAGAATCTTTCCTTGGAGGATGTTTCATTGGGGGAAGGGACATTCCTATGAAGGGGGTGCCAGATTTCCCAGCATTATTTAAAAAACGATCAGAAATTAAATAAAAAAACAAGTTTTTTTCAACTGAAAATAAGGAGCAACATTTTATTTCTTTTTTATTGTTGTACCTTTTTCTCTTCTGTAATTGAATAATGAATTTTAATTTTTTTTAAATCTTTGGAAGTTAAGTTTTATGCCAAATTATGAATTAATAGAGGTTAATCGAAATATGAGAGTAAGGCTGTTATCCCTCTCTGTCCTCTGCTCTTCATGCCATATTTACTCTACACTCTAAATAATACTGCAATCTTGAAATGCATGATAATAACAGATTCCGAAAAGAAGTGTCAGTTGAGTGGAGTGTTGAGGTGGAGAATAAGTTTGATTTATTTTCATTTCTGTAACTAGGGGCTTATTTGCCTTTTTGGACCAATATATTATTATTAGTAATATAAGTTACTATCGGACATATGCTCTTTTATTACACTGCTTCGAGAGCACAGTATTAAGATATAGCAGTAAGTTTACCGCAGATAATTTCTGGCTCTTCATTCTCGGTGCGAATAAACAGCTCCTCCCGCTTATTCTCGCATTAGCGCGTACAAACAGCTCCTCTCATTTCATCTGCCATCAGCAGTCCAATTTCCCTAGAACACGCATTTTGGCAGAAACTTTCTAAAAATGCCTTTGAAACCAACTTGAGACTTCAAAACCTACTTTTAATTCCTAAAAATATCTAATAATAACACTGCACTACTAATTACCGATTTTCATATATGTATTGGAATAAATTAATTTAAGATTAGTTTCTTCAAAATTTAGTGTTCCAACGTTGAAGCCCAGTTTCGCGTTCAAGAGAAATCTGACTTGTCTACCTGTGAAAAGATCTAATGTCGCTTATGTTTATACGTTCACTGGAGCCAGTGTTGCCACTGTACAGGCATCATAAAGCGGTGCTGGTTGGGCAAAAAGTGGTGTTTTTGCGGTATCGTGCCTGCCAAAATTGGGAAAAATTTGTGGTGAATTTTAATGCTTTAATGCTCCCATATCGTTGCTATTAAGAAAGAAACTCAGCTTTTTTTTTTTAATCAACTAATTCCTTGTAAATGTCTTGTGCTAAAGTTTACTTTTTTTAAAGTGGCAGATTTTACCGTGAAATTTTTCCCAAAAAAGGGGGGGAAATGCCAAGGGGAAGCGAAACACGTAAACCCCCACCCCACCCTCACATGCAAAGGAAAAATATATTTTGTTTCGTTTTTGCGGCAAATTTAAAACTAAACTTAATAATAAATTTAAAAGTTTCTTGCCGATTTTCAGCATTCTCGTCTGTCTTTGATCACTAATAGAGGAAAACTTGGTCTGAAAATAATAAGTAGAAATGTCTACTTTTTCTTATTCTCAAAGACATCAAAAATTCATTAATTCCTTTTTGTTTATTTCCTGCGGAATTTTTTTTCAGAAAAGCAGTGCATACTATCATTTTTTCTCCTATTTCTCTATTTTTTACATGTTTTGAAAACGAAAACAAGGGGCAGAAGTACTCGTTTGCGTTTCCAGTTCTCTGTTCTATTTTCAAAGAAAGTGTATAGTCTGGAAGCGCTCTAAAAGATGAAAATGTTAGACTTAAAAACTGTTGCCGTCTCAGCAAACATGTAAAATGACATTCCCCATTGCTGATTTTTTGTTTCTTTTTTTATTTCAGACCTTTCGCGCCACCGTATGAATTTTTACACAACATGCTTTCCAAAACATAGGCTTTGAAGAGTTAAACGTAAATAATAATGTAGTTTGTAATAATACTGTTCTGTATTTTTCACCTTTTTGCGGGAGTATACCGTTTGCCTGCAAAAAAAAAAAAAAAAAAAAAAAAGATAAAATCCATGCGGTCTGCATTTTGAATATGTTAATATATTTTCATCCCTTCCCCTCTCCGGAGTAAAGGAATCGGCGACAACCGTTTCTAGAAATACAAGTACCCAAGACAGAAGCTTAATTTTCATTCTTGGTGATCCCCCCCCCCCCCCTCCAAAGCCTGACTTCATCACAGGGGGATCTCCAGTTAAAAAAAAAACTAAAGTACATATCGAAACCGATGTTTGGAGACGTGAGAACTAGGATTGAAAATGCTGCATCAGGTTCCATGAACAGATATGCCGTTTTCTAGGAAAAGAGACGTAAAAATGGATAAGAAAAAACTGTTACTATGACCATGACCATGTTTTAATGAGAGTCATCCTATTAAAGGTAAAACTAATCTTAAAAAAAAAAAAATCAGATTGACAGACAAAGGTCAATTGGAATCACACGGCCTGTCTAGAGATTCGCCAAAGATTACGTTGGCCGCGCTGTAAAGAATATTTTCACTCATAGCAATGTAGTCATTCGAGTAGCATTGGCTTTTACTTAAATAATCCACCCAAGAAGTCCTTGCCTTAGCTCCACCTTGCCATTGCTACAGCTAACTTTAAACCACAGTATAAAGATGTGGCAGTAAGTTTACCGCAGATAATTTCTGGCTCTTCATTCTCGGTGCGAACAAACAGATCCTCCCACTTATTCTTGTATTAGCGCGTACGAACAGCTCCTCTCATTTGATCTGCCATCAGCGGTCCAATTACCTTGGAACACGTATTTTGGCAGAAACTTTCTCAAAATGCCTTTGAAACCAAGACTTCGAAACCTACTTTGAATTCCTAAAAACATCTAATAATAACATTGCACTACTAATTACCGATTTTCATATATGTATTGGAATAAATTAATTTAAAATTAGTTTCTTCAAAATTTAGTGTTCCAACGTTGAAGCCAAGTTTCGCATTCAAGAGAAATCTGACTTTTCTACCCGTGAAAAGATCTAATGTCGCTTATGTTTCTACGTTCTCTGGAGCACTCGCACCTTATACTGTGCTTTAAACTAACGTTTCAGGCCGCATTCGACTATTGATTTCGACCAAAGAGCTATTCAACTAAGACAATTTGGCCTTTTAGTTTTGACTTCCATTAAAACACTGAAAAGGCGCTCAGCAATGATATTTGACATAGGCAATGAAAAAGAGTACTGCATAATTTTCAAAATGTTGTCTAACAACGCATCTTGCAAATGCTTTCGTTGCAAGAATACAGCGCCAATACACTGCTATAACCAAGTCATCCAAATTTCTTTGTCCAAAATTCTTTATTAGTCTGAATTCCGAGCTTGTTTCGCCGCGGCCTACTGTCTAACATTAGAAGTTGAGAGCAAAAATTTGCCCCTTTCCCTTTACGATGGCATTACTCGATATAAATAAGATATAATCGCGGTATAACCATTTCGCGGTTTAATCGCGTTATGCGGTATCATGAAAAAATCGTGTGGTATTTCCCTCAAAATTGCGGTATTACACCGCAATATGCGGTATAAGTGGCAACACAGACTGGAGCACTCGCACCTCGGTCCGGGTTTTTATAATGGGTGAGATAGGGAAAGATCATACTGCCTATAATTTATATACTGTGTTCGAGAGTGAATGTGCTGAATTGCGTGTCTATTGCGTTGCAATGCCTACGACTTTCATTGTAGTTGAAAATGAATTAGGTTTTAGGTTAAACATTTCACTTGTTGTACATTCGTCTTCACTAAAACATAGTCTAAAATTTAGCGCAAGGGTTAGGGGTCAAGAGGGTGGCTGATCTCGCCATGTATTTTAATATGTGGTAATTAGGTAAATCTCTTGTCTTTTTTTTTTTGCTCTTTTCTGTAGTAAGAAAATCATCTAGTGAGTGATAATATGTTTAGAACGAAAATCATCAGTCCACGGTAGTGTGCTTCAACAAAAGAGCATATTATCCAATGGTTTACAAATTGAGTGGCTGTCGTATAAATTGTTTCTGATGGCATTTTCATCATTTGTACAAAACGGCGGGAAAAGACAGGCTATTCAAGTGCACATATGTTGCACTAATGAAAAATCGCAATAGTCATAAAAGTCATGTTTTTTTAGCCGTTTATCAGTTTTCCTCGAACATCGGTTTGATACTATCTTACCTAGATGTAGTTTACGAAAGTTTTGCTGGGGGCGTAAATTGTATTGTAAAAATTAAATTTTCAGGCAAAGACTTTTTGAATTTCTAATAGTGGCAATCTCGGACCATTCTAGATATTGGGATCTCCCTCCTCTAGTCTACGGGTAAGTATGTAACCATAATGTTTTATTTTACAATTAGGACTTTTCATGGTAAGGGAGGGACTGCACTCCCCCCCTTCGTAGCCATTCTTAACCCTACCCTATATAAATTCCGTTAAATGATGAGGGACTGGGTTGTAAGCCTTCCCCCCTCACTAGATGGACGAAAGATATCTCACTATAATTAGGACAAAAATCCATTTTAAGATTCTATTCGTATTCACCACGCTCCAATCAAATTCCTTCTTAGAAACATTTCCCCAATGTTCTTTCCTTTTAAAAGTCGACATTCAAGAATATGCTAAAACATCTACTCGTGTAAATCAAGTTTCAAGTTTAGTCTATAAAAGCAGTTGCTTTCATATAATCTTCTTTTGTGTTCGGGGAAGAAATTTGACGCCAATTGTGCTCCTAAGATCATTAAAAAAAGTATTAAAGTCATAGTCCATCTTAAAACTTTCTACCTGATGGAAGCATATTCTTTCTTTTTTTGCGTGGAAGACAAGAGCAGAAAATAACACTGCCATCTCTCTTTTTTTTTACCTAAAAAGGACCCTAAAACTCAAGAATTATTTGAGCCAACCCTCTATCAATTACCTATGGCTATTGTTTGGAGACGATCGCCCCTTATAATAAAAATGAATACGTATCCCTGTTCGTTTCTCACAAGAAAAATGGGAAAATCTTGTATTCGTTTTTAGACAGGGGGCCAAAAATTCTTCTTTAGGCCTATCTGATATACAGAATGTCACAGCTTTATTGATTTATATCTTGGTTACGCCTTTTTTTTTTTAGGGTCATCTTTTTTCAAAAAATATTCCAAGGTCTTTGTAGCTTTAAAATTCAAATTTCAAACTTAGAGTGAGTTGCACATTTGAGTTTATATACAAAGCTGTTTTGTTCATTTGTGTGAATTGTTTAAAAATCTTCCTTTTTTATATTTGATTTATTTTAAATGAAGGCAGCTCTTTGTTTACAATTATTAATAAAAAAAACTTTCCACAAAATAAATTTTTCAAAGAAAAGTAAAGAGCTCCATTGAACCAAAAATGAGCAAAAATAATATCAAATAATCTACCAAGCGTGAAACTACCACAAATCAGCATCGACAAATAAATGAAACCCAAAACGAACAGAAATTACAATAATAACCGAGTCAAACTCAAAACGAGCAGTAATTAACATCTGTTAGGCGCCAAACCCCTATGCCTTCCCAAGGCCAGAACAAAATTTGCACTTTACTGAAAAAATTATAAATGTTTTTAATTTTATAACTTAAATAAATGAAATAATATTAACATTTTTATTACTAAATATTAGTCTATGTATATTAAACTGACAATGCACATTCATTTTTATTATTTCAGTAAAGTGCAAATTTTATATTGATAGCTTGGATACACTTTTGCTATTTTGATTTGGTTAAATTCTAAGAGCAGAAGTAGCCTCGAAAGTGTGAACATAATGCCCTCAGTCATTCTTGGGAACTGCTGAGATACTGCTGAGATGCCTTATTGGAAATTAGTGTTATCACAGTGCATTTTGATTTAATCTTAAGGCAAGATTTAGTTTTTAAACATAATGGGTAAATGGGAGGGTGGGCGTGGGAGGGGGGGACTGAAGGGGGATTAGTTCCCCTCCAATCTTTTTCGACTATGAAAAAGGGCATGAGCCCTTTTTATTTTCAATCGAATGAATCCCTTTCGAAGTTCCCATGACAACTCCTTCGATACGAAGTGCCCTAAATGGTCTAAACAACAACAACAAAAAATATTACTAATCACTTTCGACTATTAAAAAGGGCACTAGCCCTTTGAATTTCAAATCGAATGAGTCCTTTTTAGAATTTTCTACGACAACGCCTGCTATAAAAAACCTCATGTGCCCCCAGGGCATAAATTAAAACCCTTGCCCTGAGGGCTGTGGATGAGTATCCTCCTCAAAAACATATTTTTTATCTGGAAATCAACTACGCTGAACAAAATGGCTATCTCAAAATTTTTATGGGATGTGTTTGGGGGAATGATGGGCGAGGGGGGGGGGCTAGTTTCCCCCCAAACACTTTCGACCATTAAAAAGGGCACTAGCCCTTTGAATTTCTAATCGAATGAGCCTGTTTTGAAGTTTCTACGACAACGCCTTCTATAAAAACTGTATATGCCCCAGGTCATAACTTAAAACCTTTGCCCTGAGGGTTGCGGGGGAGTGGCCTCCTCAAAAACATATTTTCTATCACTGAAAATATATTCAGCCTACGCTGAACAAAATGGCTATCTCAACATTTTGATCGGATGTGTTTGGGCGAATGATGGGCGTGAGGGGGGGGGGGTAGGTGCCCTCCAATCACTTTCGACTATTAAAAAGGGCACTAGCCCTTTGAATTTCCAATCGAATGAACCTGTTTTGAGGTTTCTAAGACAACTTCTTCTATAAAAACCTTATATGCCCCCAGAGCATAACTTAAAACCCTTGCCCTAAGGGTTATTTACCTTTACCTTTACCCTAAGGGTTATGGGGGAGTGTCCTCCTCAAAAATATATTTTCTATCTGGATCTCAACTCCGCTGAACAAAATGGCTATATCAAAATTTTGATTGGATGTGTTTGGGGAAGGATGGGCGCGGGGGGGGGGCTAGTTGCCCTCCAATCACTTTTTACTATTAAAAAGGGCACTAGCCCTTTGAATTTGCAATCAAATGAGCCCCTTTTGAAGTTTCTACGACAACGCCTTCTATAAAAACCTTATATACCCCAGGACATAACTTAAAATCCTTGCCCCGAGGGTTGCTGGGGAGTGTCCTCCCCAAAAATATATTTTCTATCTGGAAACCAGCTACGCTGAACAAAATGGCTATATCAAAATTTTGATTGGATGTGTTTGGGGGAATGATGGGCGCGGGGGGGGGGGCTAGGTGCCCCCCAATCACTTTCGACTATTAAAAAGGGCACTAGCCCTTTGAATTTCTAATCGAATGAGCCTGTTTTGAAGTTTCTACGACAACGCCTTCTATAAAAACTTTATATGCCCCAGGCCATAGCTTAAAACCTTTGCCCTGAGGGTTGCGGGGGAGTGGCCTCCTCAAAAATATATTCTCTATCGCTGAAAATATGTTCAGCCTACGCTGAACAAAATGGCTATCTCAAAATTTTGATTGGATGTGTTTGGGGGAATGATGGGCGTGGGGGAGAGGGGGCTAGTTGCCCTTCGATCATTTTCGACTATTAAAAAGGGACTAGTCCTTTGAATTTCCAATCGAATGAGCCTGTTTTGAAGTTTCTACGACAACGCCTTCTATAAAAACCTTATATGCCCCCAGAGCATAACTTAAAACCCTTGCCCTGAGGGTTTTGGGGGAGTGTCCTCCTCAAAAACATATTTTCTATCTAGATCTCAACTACGCTGAACAAAATGGCTTTATCAAAATTTTGATTGGATGTGTTTGGGGGAAGGATGGGCGCGGGGGGGGGGGATGCTGGTTACCCACCAATCACTTTCGACTATTAAAAAGGGCACCAGCCCTTTGAATTTGCAATCAAATGAGCCCCTTTTGAATTCTATGACAACGCCTTCTGTAAAAACCTTATATACCCCAGGACATAACTTAAAACCCTTGCCCCGAGGGTTGTTGGGGAGTGTCCTCCCCAAAAGCATATTTTCTATCTTGAAACCAGCTACGCTGAACAAAATGGCTATATAAAATTTTGATTGGATGTGTTTGGGGGAATGATGGGCGTTGGGGGGGGGGCTAGTTGCCCTCCAATCACTTTTGACTATTAAGAAGGGCACTAACCCTTTGAATATCAAATCTAATGAGCCTTTTTTAAAATTTCTACGACAACGCCTTCTATAAAAACCTTATGCCCCCAGGGCATAACTCAAAACCCTTGCCCTGAGGGTTGTGGGGGAGTATCCTCCTAAAAAATATATTTTCTATCAGGAAATCTATTAGCCTACGCTGAACAAAAGGGCTATCTCAAAATTCTGATTGGACGTGTTTTGGGGAATGATGGGTGGGGGGGTGGCTAGTGGCCCTTTAATCACTCAACTATTAAGAAGGGCACTAGCCCTTTAAATTCCCAATCGAATGAATCTGTTTTGAAGTTTCTACGACAATGCCTTCTATAATAACCTTATATGCCCCCAGGGCATAGCTGTAAAACCTTTGCCCTGAGGGTTTTGGGGGAGGGTCCTCCTCAAAAACATATTTTCTATCTGGAAATCAAGTATGCTGAATAAAATGGCTTTCTCAAAATTTTGATTGGATGTGTTTGGGGGAATGATGGGCTTGGAGGGGGGGGGCTAGTCGCCCTCCAATCACTTTCGACTATTAAAAAGGGCACTAGCCCTTTGAATTTTCAATCGAATGAGCCTGTTTTGAAGTTTCTGAGACAACGCCTTCTATAAAAAAACCTTATGTGCCCCCAGGGCATAACTTTAAACCTTTGCCCTGAGGGTTGCGGGGGAGTATCCTCCTCAAAAACTTATTATTATTATTCATTTATTGCCCGCCAAAAAAAGGTACAGAAGACGGAGTAATCACTAAAGAAAACAAAAAGAAAAAAAAGAAGAAAAAGAAGGATACAAACACACATTGAAAATTCAAATACATGACAAAAAAAAAACTCTTCATTGCATTAATACGAACAATGATGCTAACGAAAGGATGGTAAAAGTTTCTTTTAAAACGGGAGAGAGATTTTCTATCTGGAAATCAACTAGCTTACGCTGAACGAAATGGCTATCCCAAAATTGTGATTGGATGTGTTTGGGGGAATGCGGGGCATGGGGGGGGGGCTAGCTGCCCTCCAATCACTTTCGACTATTAAAAAGGGCACTAGCCCTTTGAATTTCCAATCGAATGAGCCTGTTTTGAAGTTTCTACAACAACGCCTTCTATAAAAACCTTATATGCCCCAAGGCTATAGCTTAAAACCCTTGCCCTGAGGGTTGTGGGGGAGTGTCCTCCTTAAAAATATATTTTCTATATGAAAATCAACTACGCAGAACAAAATCGCTATCTCAAAATTTTGATTGGATGTGTTTGGGGGAATGATGGGCGTGGGGGGGCTAGTTGCCCTCCAATCAGTTTCGACTATTATAAAGGGCACTAGAACTCACGATTTCCTATCGAATGAGCCCCTTTTGAAGTTTCTACGACTACCCCTTCCATATGAAGTGCCCTGCTCTAAAAGGAAAAAATCATACATGGTATACCGTGGCGATCTTGTTCTTATATGCCCCCAGGGCATAATTTAAAACCCTTATCAAAAGGGTTGTGGGGGATGCTCCTTCTAATAAAGATATTTTCCATGTGGAAACTATCTCTGCTGAATCGAATGGTTCTCTATACTTTTTTATTGGACGTATTTGGGGAAATAATGGACGTGGGGGGGGGCTCGTTGCCCTCCAATAACTTTCGATTATTAAAAATGGCACTATCCCTTTGAATTTCCAATCGAATGAGCCTTTTTTGATGTTCCTACGACAAAGCCTTCTATAAAACCTTATATGCCCCCAGGACATAACTTAAAACCCTTGCCCTGAGGGTTGTGGGGGAGTTTCCTCCTCAAAAACATTTTTTACCTGGAAATCAACTACGCTGAACAAAATGGCTATCTCAAAATTTTGATTGGATGTGTTTGGGGGAATGATGGGCATGGGGGGGCCTAGTTTTCCTCCAATCACTCGACTATTAAAAAGTGCACTAGAACTCTCAATTTCCAATAGAATGAGCCCCTTTTGAAGTTTCTACGACAGCCCCTTCCATATGAAGTACCCTGCTCTAAAGGAAAAAAAAATAATACATAGTACATTGTGCCAACGCCGTTCTTGTATGCCCTCAGGGCATAACTTAAAACCCTTGCCCCGAGGGTTTTGGAGGAGTGTCCTCCTCAAAAAGATATTTCCGATCTGGAAATCCACTACGCTCGACAAAATAGCTATCTCTAATTTTTGATTGGTGGTGTTTGGGGGACTGATGGGCGTGGGAGGGGGGCTAGTTGCCCTCTATTCACTTTCGACTATTAAAAAGGGCACTAGCCACTCCAATTTCCAATCGAATGAGCTTTTTTTCGAAGTTTTTACGACAACTCCTTCGATACGAAGTGCCCGGGTATGGAGAAAAAAAAAACAAAAAAAACATTTTGCCCACACCGTTCTTTACTTAGGCAGCGCTAGCGCGCTGCCTATGATTACTTTTATCAAACTAGGTTGAGATGGGACCCTGGTGCATGCCAGTTCCAATTTTTAGAGAAAATTGTGCAAATTCCAGTTTCATGATCATTAACATCATAAACAGTCTCAAACATAATTTAGTCCTAATATTATATAAATTTATGAATAAAATTGGCTATAGCAACCGGGAAAAAAATGCGCCAAAAGTTTCGCCGAAAAGTTTATAATAAAAATCTAAATTTTATCAGTTTGATAGTTTAGCGGAGTAAAAGGGTGAATGATATCCGAACATTATTGTTTATAAGCTCTGTCATTTAGAGGATGTGTGCACCAAAAGTTTTGCCAGAACGAGAGATAAATCGTCACCATCACAAAAGAGTCTTTATAAAGGATACACAGTTTTGTATGTTAAAGTGCAGTAATGTATTTCAGATGTCTTCTTCTGTTGTTCTACTTTGCCGACTTTATTTAATTATGCTTTCTTATGTCAAACGTACTTTTAGTTTTTCTTAAGAATTTCTGTATATACAAAGCAGTGCCGACTCCCAATATAGTAAAATGAAGGCCCGAGTCCCACCCGACTGCAGCATGAGAGGCGATAAAAAAAAACGTGATTTTTGCTAGCCAATAGACCTCCGAAAAACTGATTTATATTATTTTGTATATCAGTCTTCTTTTTCGATTGTATATGGAGCTTTGCTTCCAAACCTCTCTGTATATATATAGGAGGTCCAAACACCGTGAAGTTTGAAGGCCTGCTGCCAACTCTAGCGAGTTAAAGGAGAAAAAAAAATACTGCTCGATCGATAAGAGGGGACATTGAAAGTAAGGGCGGAAGGATGAGCAACCGACTGCAGTGAGCTAAGTAAGGCGACAGAAAAGAGGGATTTTTGACTGCCAAACAAGCCCGCAAAATAGTTAGTTTTTATGCCAATCATGTTTTTCAATTGTATACGAATTTCTGCTTCGGAACACACAAATATATATATATATATATATATATATATATATATATATATATATATATATATATATATATATATATATATACCCCTGTCTCCGATCGCTCGTACTAATTTCCAAGTACGCAAGTTTATTCGAGTTATCTCAATGCGAAAAATTGGGACCCTCGGATAATTAGATGAGAGAATTCTGAATTTCAATTGATTTTGTGTACAGATGACAAGTGGATTTTGCTGAAAGTAGCTTTTTGTTATGCAGCAAAAATAAGACATGTATTCTACATCATTTCCGCTGTACTCTTAGAACTGTCATCAAAGTACCCGTCTCAAACGAAACCTGACTGGCTTAGAACTTTATATGTTTGCTTAAGAGCTTTGAGTTTATCCAGAAATCAGAAGAAGTCAACGCCATCTATACATAATACCATGAACTTGGCCGTGTTCTTAATATTATTAATATTAGATGTAAACGAAGCTCTTTTTTAGAAGAAAGTTTGACTGTCAAATTTCTTGAGGTGCTTGATCCTTGTACAAGATTTAATTAAATTGATAGTAATTATTGATGTCCATAAGAAAAATGCCTTATTAGTCACCAAAAAATGGGCTCTATTTTTTTTCTTCTTTTTTTTTTCAAATACTTCACTTATTAAGAGATGTAATGATTTCATATGTGATTAAAACCGATTAATTTAACACTGTATGATTGGGTCTAACGCATTTGACGACGATCTGTCCATTATGTGAGAATTATGATCTGCTGCATTGACATTTACCTCAATATACATTCTTTTCTCGTAGCCTGCAATAAAATAACATTGATTTTTGTCTACTAATTTGAGAATGATTGCTCATACCTTAATTCTCTTTATAAATTGATTTTATCGTAATTCTACTTTATTGCCCTTTCAAATGGTTTTTGTAAGGTTTTGCTAACATGGATATTTTTTTTTTTTTTTTTTTTTTTTTTTTTCATTGCTTATCTTCAGAACTTGTTCAGCATTTGTCCTATCCTCTTTGGGGTTTATTCATTCATGAGTAGATGATTTTTATCAGCCCTTAAGAGCGTTCTTTCATAGCTTGATGATAGTTCCGTGCGATTGAATACAGAGAATGGGGTCGCAGATATTCAGCTTCCTGATCTTTTGAATATGCGATTTCCGGCAATATTGGATGGAAAATTCTTCAGTGTGCTCGAGCATGATCCGCACAGTGGTTATGTCTTAGCAACATGTCAAAACTGTCCTAATAAACTGATAAAAGGCTCATCGAAAGCCACTACAAATTTCCACAAGCATCTCAAGGTAAGTTAGTATTTTTCAAGAAACTATCTTTTCTTAATCTTTTTTCAAATATTTTTCATTCATGAAGATCTGAAAATTTAGGTAGAGGGTCCGGTGATTGTTAATCAAAATGATACGGAAACATATAAATATGGGTAAAAAATATACACATACTAATAAAAGTCCAAATGTTTCAGCTTCACCTCTGAAAGCTTTGATCAACGAAGAAAGGAGAAACAAACTAAAAAGTTAAATTATACTAGAACATGACATTAAAAGATTAGAAAAAAATGTAAATGCCTCACAAATAAAGAAAACAATAGAAGCTCATACCTGAAAAGCTACTGTTGCTGCTTTTAAACAAATCCGACATGATTCAAACACAACAATAATACAGAAAAACTGTTATATGACATTGTGAATGTTTTATCTGTAAAGTATCTTTTGATATATTTGGTCTAAGAAACTGCACATGGGACTGGTCCCGGGGGTATCAAGATTTGAAAAGTGGGTTCTTGAGCAGTTTCTTTTTTTTTTTTTTCAACGAAAATTTGTGACTCTTTTGAACCAGTGTGGGGATGGGGAGGTGAAGTTCTGCCCGTCAATACTCGTACCCTAAACGTAAATAATACTGTGTTTTCAATCACCATTCTGAAGTGAAAAACTATGAATATCTTGATGATCATCTTTCTTAATGATTGGCTCCTGTTCTTCAGAATTGACCTGACAAATATGTAAGCATATGTAAGAAAGAGAGTAAGTAGTGTAAGCAAAGTATGTAAAGTAGTGTAAGCAAAGTAAGTAAAGTAATAGGGAGTAAAATAATAAGGGAGTAAGTAAAATAATATGTAATCAAGTATATGTAGGCAAGGGAGAAGCCGATTATATACTCTGGAGGGCACATGGTGTTTTATGCTTTTGCTATCTTTGTGAGCATGAACATTAAATAAATACATATGTTTATCGTAGCAAACTCATGACTTAATCTCTATTTTTTCAAGAGAACAAGTAATATTAAGATTAGAATAAAAGCTAGTTTTCCTTTTAATATTTAGGAAAATTTTATTGTATGCGGTTGGTGTTTGGAGGTAGGCTTCTGCTCATAAAGCCTCATCCGCCACCCTTTGAGGAGTATACTTATGTGTTAAAGCTTAAAGGTTTGTCGCTTGGCATGGGGGCTTTTGAAACAGCTTGTAATATATTTTTTTGTCATGGTGAAGGATCAAAATTAACAATCATAATGAAGGGATTAGAATGGACATTGGTTATTCCACTTTACAAACGGTTATTCTATTTCGGCTGTTACCCAATTTATTCCAAAACTAATCAACTCTAAAAATAGACTAACAAAGGCAGTTGTAAGGACGTTCATGGGAAAAGGATCCATTGACAATTGCAGCCTTACATTGGCATACTATTCGAAGCTTATAAATTAATTATTAAAAAGAATTCATTCTTAGCTTTTTGGAAATATATCAGTTCTGGTGTTTTTTTTTTAAAGTTGCTAATATTGTTTGAAACTTTCTTAGCAAAGTTAATGTTTGATTTTGGCCCATTTTTCGTCATGGTACGTATTCCTTCAAATTCTGACAAAATACCTCAAACGTGGTAGTAATGCTAAAATATGCCCAGTATAAGGCAATCCAAACAAATGGACATAATCGGAAATTAGGTTGTTTAGCTCTTCAGAATAGAACCATAATTAAAGGCTTTAACTGCTTTTAAAAAGGATAACTTTGTTAAATCAAATATTAGGTAATCTGTTTGTAGTCGTCTAATTCTAAATGAATAAAATAATTATTTTTTTTTTAATTTTTTAGAAATACTGAAAAAAGTTTTTTGTGCAATCATGTTTTTCCCAATAATACTGAAAATGTTGATGCGCATGATATTAACCGCCCAAACATCAAAAGAATTAGCGCCTCAGCTTTCTTGTGTTTATCGAAAATTGTTAGATTGTAAGAAATATTCTTATTAATTGTTTAAGGCTTTTTGTGGACTAAACAAACATTAGTAAGTATGTTTATGAAATATTTTTTTTTGAATTTTGTGTTTATTTACTTATATTTTATTACTTTTTATTTACTTAGTTTTTCGGCAGAAACGTGATGTAAATGGCATGTAGTAATGTCAACTCAAGTTTTCATACAAACAATAGTTTAGTGAACAATAAATCTACGCAAATTGTGAAATGGTCTCTTGTATTCCGGACTACCATAGACTTAATTCTTTTTCCGGGGTGGGTAATTCTGATTTTGATTATCATAGTTCACCTGAAGTTGTAGCAGCAACGATAAGTTTCCATCCAAATTTTTTGAGTAAAAATGAATTCTCCCTTTCAAAAAAAGATGATGTAGGTGTGTTGGCTTGAACCTTCAGAAAAGATAGTCTTTAGCCCACGTTTTTCTACAGTTGGCTTGAGTTTTTAGCAATCTTTCGATACCAAAGGCTTAAAAAGGAGGGTCTAATTCAGCGAAACCTGAGTATAGATTGCCTGTTGCCGCTCCCTAATAGCTTGAAAACGCACCCTCCTGTCATCAGATTGGTGCAAGCATATTGCTTGGGCTCTATCAGAAGACGCAAGCTTGAGCTTAAGCAAGATTTGTAAGTTTAAAAGCTTTTCGATTATTTTTTCGCCTAGCCGAGTTTTAAATGGTGTTGCTGGTAACCACTAATAAGTACCGACCGAATAAGATTGAAGCCCGAATAAGGCTCGTAAATATAAAAGTTAACCAAGCACAAGCCAGTTTTTTTATTATTGGGAGACGTCAAGGCCATATTCTCCATTGAAATTCTTCAATATCGGTTCTTGCGGCACTAATAGCTCAACAACTAATAGCTGATAATTTTTTACCTCTTTTATATATATTTAATTTCCTGTTCATATTTAGTCCAGACATTCAGTATCTGTCGGTGCTACCACATTTTCATTTCGGGCTATTGTTTTTTCTTCATTTTTAACAAAAATATCGTTTGTTTTCTTTTTTCCTCTTCTCTATCTCTTACACTGTAAAAAGCAATTATATTGTATTAGGCCACATGCCAGAAAACTCCTGCTTGTTATTGTATGTTTTAGCGTTAAAAAAGGAAATAAAAAAACATTTGCTGTTAGAAAATTGTGTGCTACTAGGAGGAAAACAAAGGCATGAAAATGCAATTTAAATGGCTCTATTTACTCTTTTGTTTCTCTTGAGTTTTTACTACGGGAAAGACTGAGCTCCAAATTGTATTCATGCGTAGCTGTCAAAATTTTAGAAAGTATTTGGGGGCTATCCTGGGAACGGGATGGAGCTACTGAACTGAGGCACATTTGGGCCGCAATTTATCTCGGAGGAGGATATTTCCCTCTGACCTCCTTCCTCGTATACCGGCACGTCAAACTGTTTGTATATTTATTCCATGGTAATTTTGTTCTTAAACCTTGATGTGATGTTTTGTATATGCTGATGACGATTGTTGTTTATGCAACCGAAATATCAAATATGTTTTTGTGTTTAATACATTGAAATAAGTTCATGCAAGAAATTAGCTCTATTCTATTCTTTTCCTTTTCATTTTCAATGACGGAATGGTATTATCTCTTCGCAGTTACTTCGGCATATCAGCTATATCCTAGCTTAGGGCATTGAGTTGAATTATTTTAGGAATGAATCAGCTTAAGCTACGCTGAAGTTTTAACCAGTTTTGCAAACAAAAATTCTTGCATTCGATTTTCTATTAAAGAAAAGATGTCGGAAAAAGGATTCGGTAAAAACTGCTATTGAGCGAAAAATCGTATTATAATGGGACTGTGTTGGGATTTATGATAACTGTATGATAAAAGCTGTCATACAGCTGTGTATGACAAAAACCGTATTGCAGGGAAAGAAAAAGACGAAGCATAATCAAAAAATAAAATACTAAACGCAAAGAAAAGACTTTAAAACATAACAAACTCTTCAACAATTTTCTGGGTGAGCATCTACATCAAAGAAGGGTCCCCTTGAATAATTGAGTAAGATGCTAGCATTTAAGAACGCAAGGAATCAATTGCTGAGTTAGTACCTAAGACCAAGATTTGGTATCGATAATCGAGTAAACAATGGATACAGGAATATTGAATTTTCTAACAAAAAGCGGGGGATCGAAGGGAAAGCGATGATGATTTTGATTTGCTTTGTCTCACTGGCAAAATGTGTGTTATTTAAGTACGCTGGATGTATATAATATAAGTGTTTACTTTTGCTACTAGTCTTTTTGCCTCATTTTAATTTTTTCGTTTTAGCGGAAGCATCTGCAAGCATACGAAATGTTTCAGTTCCAACAAGATATGAAAAGAATTTCTAAAGAAGAATTTCCGAGATTGAAAGATTACTTTTGATAGTCTTAAGAATAAGCCTTGCTTTTCCGCGTCGTGAAATTTACGATGCCAAAGCTTGACTTTGGCTAATATGTCTTTAGAAGATGAAATAAAAGACCTGGAACATGAGCCGAAAGACTGATGAAGAACACCAAGTTAACCTAATGTAGCACAAGATCGGCTTATATGCCCCGAGTGGAGTGGACACTTCATTTTGTCTAATTTAATTAAGAAATCGGAATTTAAACTCTGGCACCGAGTGCTATAAGAGCCGTAAAATTGGAGCCAAATACAGTGCCATAAAATTAGCAAGAACTAGTCAAGCGCCATATACCTTTTACCTGTTTATTTTAAGTAGTCGGTAGAATTGCGATAAATACTTGTTTTGACTCATTTTCATCCTTACCATTGTGTATTTGAGATTTTGCCACCCACTGTAAATCGAGTTCCTCGTTATAATTTTTAGGGATTGTAGTCTGTTTAGCTTTGTTTTCTGAATTAAAGCTCTTTTATTTATACTTTGTTGCCGTAGATTTTATAGTTTTCTGAGAACTTGGCTAGCAAAATATTTCGCAGTCCAAACCAAAACTGGACTGTATGCCTAGAATTATATTTGTAGTCTATGATAAAGGTAACTGAAAAGCATTTGTCACATTTTAAATGACTGTTTTTTAGGTATATTTTGCAGGAAGTCTCGAACTCCAAAAGTACTGTTTCGAGTTGTTGTCAAAGCAAGCATCAAGTCTAATATCCAAGGGCATATCCATGATTTTTGTTACTTTTTTATGAGTCGGATGACCTTTTTTAGGGGGGGGGGGCGGTACCCCCGCCCCCTCCCCCTGAATACGGCCTAAACTACATTAACTTCCCATTAGGCCAATCATTGAGATGTCTCTATTGCTCGAGTCATCTTCTTTAGCAAACAAATGTTAAATTAAAGCATATTGGGAACTAAGAATATTTGACTCCCGAACGAATTCATAAAAATTCAAGCGCATCCGTCAGAACAAAAATTATCAGTATTATCTAACCTTCGTCAAAAATGATCAATCGTTCAAATTTTCCTTAATGAAAGGTTTTTTTTTGTGGAAGTGTATTCTAATGCATTTGTAATATTGTTCTTTTATTTCCTTTTACTTGCCAGTGCATTGGCACTTCTATCTTTTTGTACTTGTGCTTTTCCTAGCCATTGACTTGATCGGCGATGCACCTTAATTTTTTTTATGCTCTGTTGAGGAATTTCAGATAAAACCTCTTAAACCCTTTTTTTTATTACTTTTTTCATTGTTTTGACCAGGTGAAGTAGTACTAATTTTTAATTCCCTCCCTGACGTCTGAGAAAAAAGGCCGATGTCTAATGAATTCCGAACGAAAGCTCTTCCCCCCTTCCAGAGTCCCCTCCGCCTCATAACAAAATGCTGATTATCTCTGCTTCATTTGTTTGACAGGAATGAACAATGATAATAAGATGGAGATAACTCTGAAAATCATGGGATCAATTTTTGTTAGAAAGAATGCTTTACCTTGATCTAGCTTTCTATGGCCTTTAAGCAGCGAGACGCCACTATATGTTTTTTTATTCTTTTCATAGCGTTAGCCATATAGGTGTGTTTACATTTTAAACATAAGTTTTTCAATTGGAATATGTTATTTGTTAGTTCTTTCAATATTATCAGTACAACGCAGCAGAAGACCTACTTTTACTTCATCCTTCTTCACGTGTTGCGATTCAATCACAAATCGGTTTGCTTTCAAATTATTTTGGGATACTTATAATGGAAAGAATGCTGAGTCTTTCTAATGACCGAAATTCTACCCTCACGAAGAAACTTTGCACTTTCGAAGCTACATTTGATTGTCCAACTTAGAAGTGATTACTGAAGATGGATCAAAGCCAAATCGAAGTACTGGTCAAAGCGAATATTGAAGGTGGACTGGGTATCCTGAGCTTCCTTTCTGTTTGAACAAGCCAGTCAATGTCCAGATAAAATTTTAACTTGTTATTTGCTAATACAGAAATGTAATTTCCTGTAATGAACAGTCGAAAAAAAAAAAAAAAAAAAAAAACATGCACGAAATCTAGAAATGATTTTAAGAGACCAAGGCTTGTGTTAAACAGGGCTACAGAATATAAGTTTTTTTTATCAGGATTCTAGATTGGATGGGGTTCTTCCCAGAGCAGACGTATCAAAAAAAAAAGTTGTAAACAAGTAGAATTTAAAGAATGTTTAAAAATAGTGAGGATTTTTCTTCTTTTTTTGCAACCCAACGGTGTTTTTACTAGGAGGATTTTCAAGATACTCATTTGTGTGGATTAGGTTTGCATCTACAGCGTAAAATTATAATGTTCTAAATTTTTCTTTGACCAACACAGTGTTTTGTTTGGGGTCATGCATCGACTATACACAACATATTTGCAAGAACTTGATTACAAAATATTTAGAAGTTACTCGAAGCTTAGAAATCTCGAACATGCAAGATATATATATATGCAAGATATATATATATATATATATATATATATATATATATATATATATATATATATATATATATATATATATATTACTTAATGCGTGTTTGT
Organism: Artemia sp. Qi Xiang Cuo; assembly: GCF_049724085.1. Taxonomy (NCBI): domain Eukaryota; kingdom Metazoa; phylum Arthropoda; class Branchiopoda; order Anostraca; family Artemiidae; genus Artemia; species Artemia sp. Qi Xiang Cuo. Next base: position 43,488,461 of record NC_142794.1, read on the forward strand.
TTCTTTCTTTTTTGTGAACGTATCATATACAACGTTACTGGCACGTAGTTGCGAATTAATTTCTGCAGGGGGGGGAGGGAGCAAAAGAAAAAGCACCTGGAACTGTGGAGGAAATCATAAAAAACTTGAGATTAGAGGGTGACAAGTTCAATCTTGAAATTATGGGTGTCCAGAACTTCTTGTAATTGATCAGTTATCCATTGTTGTGTAAAAATCAGCCATATTGAAGCTGTCAGTTACGTACATCTGGTAGTTTCTCATCCAGTATCCCTTGGGATCTTGAGATTATTATGATTTCTCTTATTAGTTCTGTTTCCGATATTTTTCCAAAATTGAGTACCCCCCTTCCCTGTGAAAAATATCCGTGTTCGTGCCCGAAACTTCAACTATCCCAAACCACCGTATGGAAAAACCACCCGTAATGACACATGCTGTGAGACTGAATGCTGTGAACTGTAACTTGGGAGGCTGTTTTTAGGCCTCTTCTTCTGTGTTGTAGTGTCAAATTCTGGAATAAGGGTCTTTAACATTTCAATTGTGGCGCTACTATGCAAATAGAAACCAAAACGGGTTGAGAGGTGGAAAATTTGCCATGCTGGTCGTCGCATAGCTGAGGTCATTCTTGAGAGTATAAACGAATTTTTATTTACAAACGAATTTTTATGATCAGCCAATCGTCAAATCTAGTATCACAGGATTGTAATAAAATCTACCCCAAGCCTTTTTACGATTTATCAGGACTTGACGTGCAAGCGGTTGGATAAGGGCTTTGGGCAGTAAGACGCTCAAGATAAAAAAAAAATGTTACCATAACTTCTTATATTTAATATATTATTTCCTTTTTTTCTCCTTTTATTCCCTTTTGTTAATCAGGCAAAGTTATAAATGACTAATCAAAAAAGTTATCACAGTTTATAATCCTCTGTTTGCAACAAAGAACAGACTGTCTCTGTTTACCAGAATCATTCATTATACTGCCTGCAAATTAAAATTCAAACTAAAATAACGATTAAACCATTGCAGTAACTCTCTGGTCAAGTAATTTACAACTGAAGTACGGATTGTATTAATGATATTTAGTGAATTATCAATAACTTTAGCTCAGATGAGTAAGTTCTGAACCTAATTATGTCAGCTAAACAGTCTATGTGAAACCTATACTACGAAACGGAAGATTGGACACCGTCTTTTTTTGCAGCGTCTTAGTTAATGTTGATAAGTTATTATGTAATCTTTAAACATGATTAACATGATCTTTAAACACCTATCAAAAGTTACGTGCCTGAGAAAATTTGTATATATATATATATATATATATATATATATATATATATATATATATATATATATATATATATATATATATAAACACAGGTCAATTTGAATTGTTAAATAATTTGGCTAAATGTTGTACTTTTTAAAATCATCTTCAAAAACATAAACTGTCCGATGTTTGCTTGTTACAAAAGATTATTGACTCTATGATCAGGGTTGCCAAGAAAGATTTTGAGGAAAAATGTATAAGGTGGATAAAAATCATCATTCTTTTCTATCTCCAAAACAGAGCTTTGTTGATTCTTATCCACAAACTGCCATTTTCATGACACCAATTGGACAAAATATGCAACAGAAGCACAGAATTACTCTTACCGAACAGCTCCATTAGGTGCAGAACACTAAAACAGAAATTGATTATGAGCAGAAAAAAAGTGTGCTTACTCTACAAAAGAAGCTGGTATTTATACTTAAATTACATGACATATTACACATGACGACCTGCTTTTGGTTATTGATTGTGGTCTTTTCCAAATGGTTTACTACCGTTTCCGCTGATTTTTAGATATTGACTTTTGTTAATCGTAGGTAAACCTGAGCTTTCCTTCTGTAACGGTACTAGTGTTACTACCATTTGTTGCAAGAATTTCACCATCCTTCTTGTAGATTCTGTTTGGTGGCTTGGTATTTCGATTTCTAGCTCCCCTTCAAAATTTGTTTTAGCGAACTGTTGCCGAAATTTATTAAAAGATCCAGTTCTGCTTATGCGAAGATTGGCCAAACTGCTCCACCTTTTGTCACTACTGTCCTTTATACTTCAGATTTTTCCCCAATTCTTAAGATTGGTAATCTGAATAGAATTTGGACAGATTAGTGAATAATTTGGTGTTTCGGATTTCACTCTGAAGCAGTATTTACGGAATAAGAAATTTGTGTACGGCTTGTGCGCATTTGTCTCCTGACCATCGTCTCGCTGATTATACCGTAGATTCTAAGTTTTTCTATTTTATTATTATTATTCCACCATTATACTGTTTTGCATGTTTAGGTTATAAATAAGTAAAATAAAATATGAAGTTAGGTTTTCAGAAACTTCCCTTCTCTTCCTTTCAAGACAGATGGACATTTTTAACGGCGTAGTAGAAAGGTCCCAATGTAGCCGATAAAAGCATTAAATTGTGACAAAATGGATAAAATCTTCCAAAACTATCGTTTGCGCTTACTGCAGGTTGTTAATGTTTCTGTGTGAAAAAAGTCTAAATTTGATCGAGAATTTAATTATCTCGTGTATGCTTATATTCTCTGTAGCATCTGATTTCAGCTAACATTTTTAAACCCCTAAATTGGAGTATGTCTAGGAATAACGTCGATCCTGCCTGTGTTTACTTACATTTTTGTTTCTAATTGTAGTATACATGTTCTAGGCCAAAGAAATCAAGAGTGAAATACGTCAAGACGAGGACATGGATGAAAAATATTTTTATGTGGATGTTAGCCGAATCAGTAGTGTCTATCCAGAAGATGAATCAGGCAATTGGCTCGATATCCCAACTGATGGGTCAGTTGACGTGAAAATGGAAAATAACTTGTCTTCGGTGCCAGAAAATAATACATTGGGCCTGCCTGAAAATCATCACCTGGAGTTGCTACACATGGACATTATTGAACGAACCACATCCTCAAACTCATATGCAAGTTATATTGAGGAAGAAAAAAGAGATGGAGCACTAAGCTATAATGAAGGTAATAAGGTTGTGTCAATAACAGTGACCTTGTATTATTGTCAAGGCACCAAATAACGGTGTTTAAATAATTTCCGGTCTTCGTTGAGGGCAAGTAAAATCAAAGCAAAATCCAACTTGGGCCTAAAAATTTTCCATGTTGAGGCAGTTATCTAATTCACCGTTCGCTGTAATCGCCATTCAAGGGTGTTACTATTGTTATTTGTTGGAAACCCGTCACAAAACCGAAAAAAAGGAACACTGAAAACGGAATGAGAGGGAACGAACTGAGACACTGTACACGAGAAGTACACATGCACAAATAGGATGATATTACGACTATTGAAAGAAAATAGAAATAAAGTAAATGAAATAGTTATGACATATCCTAAGACCTCAGCCTAAGTTGAGGTTGTTTGCGATACCTCAAAGTTGAGGCCTCTGACAGTGACAGTGATGCAAACCGATTTAGTAGTAAAACCTCTGAAATTTGCGTTATTTAGTTATACAGTTCAAATCTCTGATAGAGCGTGGTTAAAGCAACTCACCGATATAAGTGTCGAAGCACACGGGGAGGTTTCCAATCAGCCAAGTTTTTATCAAGCTCAAAAATAATGCTGAAACATTACTCTTTTAAAATACAAAACTTTCTTCCTTAATTCCTTCCCTCTCCACTATTCATTTTCTTATTTTTTATTTTTTTATTTTATTTTATTTTTTTTTTTTTTTTCTTCATAGTAGCAGTAACCAGGGTTGATGGTATAGTCGGAAGGGTGTTAAGAGGCCCGGTCCAAAGCCTCGATAATTTTCTCAATTTTTTTCTTTGTGACAGCGGCAACATAGTAAATCCCGTGATTATTAGCGCTGTTAAGTTGCTTTCCATGCCTGTTTCTTTTCTTTTTTCTGGCATTTCTATGCTCTAGTTCACTTATGTTTAGTACTTCGTCATCATCTGAACGCTTCTCACACTAAACCAGAAGTCGTCAAAGTTATCCTATGCTTCAGGTCCCGCAGCTATGAAGTGAGCACTAAATTTCTGCATGGAACATACAGCAGTGGCAGATTCAGGGGGGGGCGGTTCTTTTAGAAAGTCTTTAAAGCCCAGTAACCCAGTAATTTAACTAGTATGCATGTTTTTGTGACAATAGCTTACGTACCAACTAAGATGTTCAAAAAGATTCGACGAACTTTGGTCTATCTTAATGGTTTTAGGGAATTGTCCAAAGTGTTAGGTGTCAAACCAACCTGAATAAATCTTGTTGGAGTATGTTTTTTCGCAAATCGTAAAGCCAGTCTCCATTCCCCTGGCACGTTAGAGGTTTTTGCCATTACCGTGTTTCGCTGGGAAGTTTACCCAGATAATTGTTCTTTAACCTGTAGTTTGTTGAGACTTCAGAAATACTTTTACCTTTTAGGCTTCTTTCATATCTTTGTGTGTTTGTCAATTCGAAACATGTTTAAGCTGTTGCGGCTTTTTGAGCATTGCCGAGAACAGTTTAAATTTTTACCATTACGCGAGACTGTCTAGTTGCGAGGTCGCACTAGGTTAATTTGAAACTGGACACCTTCCCTGTGATGTTTAGAAGCCATCTTAATCATCCGAAATTGGGTTCTAGGCGTTTACCCCACCCCCCGTGGAAAATACGGCTTTCCAAATTTGAAAATTTTATTTGAGTTTAATTTTTTTAATTTCCGTAGGGGGAAGGAATTTTGGTACTTATGTTTTATTCGCGACTCGCTCAAGTTTACGCTTTGTAAAATTCGAGAACACACCGGTTTTTTTTGCTAGTTTCTTCGTTACTTTAGAAATAAATTCGGGTTATAGAGTTGCACTTTTAGGGGGTGGGGGTAAAGTATAGTGGGTCGACATGGAAAATATGTTTGGTACAATTATTCTGCACATTAGATAGATAGATAGATACATGTATTTTAAAGCCAAATATACGGCCATGAACACAGTAAAATAACATAAATGAGGCACAAATAACATAAAACTTTGATCAGCGATCATCATAAAACATTTAAATGAAACACTACATTGACCTAATGATAGTACTTAATACTTGGAAAAACCGTCATTGAAAAAAAAACTTAACACTTGGAAAAAACACTTAAAAGAAGCATTATATTTAATTTACACTGATACTCTTTTTTATAGTTAAAAAAATTTCCAGATCCCTCGCTATTCTTCCATAATTTTTTAGCGGCCATATAGCTAGAAAGAATTGTTTACTGACTTTAAACTGTCCAAATACTTTACCCCTTCCCCCCCCCTTATGTGCAAATATATAGCCCAAATTATATATTTCCCATATATTCTGTCACTTGTCTTTGTCTTGTCTCGCGCTAAGCTGAAAAAAACTAAAGAAGAAACCGGTTTATTCTCGTGTTTTACACAGCGTAAACTTGAGTGAGTGGCCCATAATATAGAAGTATCAAAACTCCTTCCCCCTACGGAAATAAAAAAAAACTTAAATAAAATTCTCAAATTTGGAAAGCCTTCTTTTCCGCGCGGGGGGGGGGCGGTACAGGAACGGTTGATGGTATTAAGCTGAAACTTTTAGCGTGTGTTGAATGGGACGCTGAAGAAACCAAAGGTGCTATGCGCATACTGCTACTGCGCAAGCTAAGGGTATTAAGGTGAAGCTTTTAAGGAATATTTAGGCGGATGTTGAACTAAATTTAAACAAACTATGAGCATGTGGGCTTTTAAAAAGGTGACAATATAATATGTACCTTTAAGGGTAAGTTGTGGGGGATTTTGAGCTAGGCAGAAGGCACTATGAGTATACTTTTAATACCACCACTGCAGTTACCATAACTAATGACGCGAAGGGTACTAAGGTGGAACTTTCAGGGGACCTTTAGGACGAGTTTCAATTAAACGAAAAAACTGTATGCATGCAGGTTTTCAAAAGGATATATAAGCAATATCATAGGCAACACTACTTTATATTAGTCATAAATATCATTGAAACCCGTGGGGGTATTCCCCCTCCTTTTAAAATACTCCCTCCCCGGTAAATACCCCCCCCCAGAAAATACCCCTCCCCCCATGGAAAATACGGCTTTCAAAATTGGAGAATTTTATTTGAGTTTTATCTTTTTAATTTCCGTAGGTGGAAGAAGTTTTGGTACTTATGTATTATGTGTGTTTACTCACTTGTGTACTTGTGTGGTACTTGTGTATACTCACTCAAGTTTACGCTGTGTAAAACTCGAGAACAAACCGGTTTCTTTGTTAGTTTTTTTTCAGCTTAGCGTGAGACAAGACAAAGACGAGTGACAGAAAATATGAGAAGTATATAATTTGGGCTATATGTTTGCACACAAGGGGGGGGGGGGGTAAAGTATTTGACAGTTTGAAGTCAGAAAAAAATTCTTTTTTGGTATATGGCCACAAAAAAAAGAAGAATAGCGAGGTATCAATAAATTTTGTTAACTAAAAAAAAAAAAAAAAAAAAAAAAAAAAAAAAAAAAAAAAAATCCCAGCATAAAGTAAATGTAATGTTTCATTTAAGTCTTTTTTCCAAGTGTTAAGTGTTTTTTTTTTTTTTTTTTTTTTAAATGACCGTTTTTCCAAGTATTAATTACTATTATTTGGTTAATGTAGTGTTTCATTTATGTTGTTTTCCTGTGTTCATGGCCGTATATTTGGCTTTAAAATACACTTATCTATATATCTATCTAATATGCAGAATAATTGTACCAAACACATTTTGCATGCAGACCCGGTATACTTTACTTCCCCCCCCCCCCTAGTGCGCAAATCTATATCCCAAATTTATTTCTAAAGTAACGAAGAAACTAACGAAAAAACGGTGTGTGCTCGAATTTAACAGCGTAAACTTGAGTGAGTGGCGCATAATACACAAGTACTAAAATTCCTTCCCCCTACAGTAATTAAAAAAATAAAACTCAAATAAAGTTCTCAAATTTGGAAAGCCTTATTTTCCTCGGGGGGTATCTTCCGCGGAGTTATTTTCCGGGGGGGGGGGAGGTAAACGCTGGCCACCCAAAATACAGCATGAAAGAAAGGATCCTACAGGGAAAAGAGAAAAAAACGGCACTTTTCATACTAAATTTGAAGCTTTTGCCGCTTTGAAGTGTACTGACTTCCAGTCGTAGTCGCCTTTAAGTCGGAAAGTGACAATCCTTAATACTAGATTATGACAGTTTTGTGGCTTAGCCGCAGCATAATACTTGTATTCCTATTGAAGGTTATTTGTTATCTAGCATGAATCATTGAAGGGATGAGAAAAAAAATGGACGTTTTAGTGGTAAATTCCAAAATTATAAAGTACGTCGTTCCAGGCTGATCAGTTTTGAAGATTCAGACTGTTTTACCCAATTAATTTATTTGTAAAACATAAAACTGACGCTTCCTAATGCCATCTCTTATAAAACTTAGACCTTTCACGGCACAGCAATGCTTTTAAAGTGATTTGCATCTCTAAAATAGTTGTGTAAAGAGTCAAATGTAAGGAATAGCACACTTTTAGTGATAGTTATTTCTAAAGTTTCCGCCACCATGCGCAAGAAAAATAGTATTTTCAAACCATCTTCTCGCCGGAATGAATGTTTCTATCGCTTTAAGCCTTTTTATACTCATTTTGGTCGTGTCCTCTAAAAGGAAAGGAGAAAAGAGAAGGGAGGGTGGGAACAGTCACGATAGTAGGAGCCTCCTTACGATAGCAAGGTGGAAATAGGAGTTCTCACAAAATTCCTGTGCTAAAAAAAAATCCTGACATGGGAAATCAAGTGTTTGGAGTTTTGGGACCTGTCAAAGTAAATGCATGCTGGTTTTTTTTTTTTTTTTTTTTTTTTTTTTTTTTTTTTTTTTTTTTTTCAGAAAGCATAAGTTTTGTTGCTGGACATCAAGTATCGGAAGGTTCACCCGCTATATCGGAAGTGCGTCTAAGCTTTGAGTTAAGCGACATTACGCTGACATCCTGCAAGTTGCAAGCACGTTTCAGTGGCCACGGAAGCACGTTTTTCTTAACTTGTTTAAAAAGACAGGACGAGTGGTACTTTCTTCTAAAAGACTTGGTGATTGCAGTGGCAAATGAGTGTCGCTACAAAGATAATGGGGAGAAGATAGCATCCATTGGCAAAAAGCTTGATGCTTCTGTAAAGGCTCGCTTTCTTAACCCGTTCAAAAGGCAACAACCTTTTAAGTGTTCTTATGTGAAACTGTCTGAACTTCCTTCAGTTGCACTCGGTTTACTAATTTCTTCTGGGAAGCAAAATGAGTATCCTGTCCGTTTGATAAACTTGACAAAGTTTTTGCACGAAAAAAGATGGATGTCTTTATTCGTCACGGATGACAAATTAGCAAAGGTGGCTGCTGCTAGGCTTAAGAAAAAGGTCTGTCAGAATTCTACGGGAACGAAAAGACTTAAAAAATTGATATCCAGTCAAGTATCATATGACAAAACGAGTCCCGGTGTTAATTAATCATGAGGCTGAAACTTAATTAATTAATTTTTCCATGAAAAGTTCTACGGAATATAGGAGCATAATGGCTTCTTGTGAGCTTTGCTTTGACCTGGTCTACGCTATGTGTTACCATCTTCAGGGGGAGGAAAATGTTATTTTCATACATCATGGGATAAAGAACATGCAAATCATTGTGGACGGTTGTAGGCAAGGAACTGAACCATTAACTAGACCAACACCAATTGTTTTTCACGTCTCATGAAGGAGAAGTCTTCATCCATAAAAAATTGAGTTCGCTAACTGTCAGCCAGAAGCAGACCAGACAATTCTCTTCTACATTTGGTAGATTGCTTCGAGTTCAGATACGAAGCGTTTCTGTCTCGTAGCTAGTGACACAGATGTGTTCCTTTCTTCGCTTCTGTTTTTCAGAAATTTCAGTGAAAAATGTTCTGGTATCGATATTTCCATTGATCTCCTTAAAAACGTTTTGCTTCAAGAATGTCTACGCAATACATGAAATATTTCAAAAAATCATTCTTGAACTCGACTTTCTTCGCTTCGGTTTGCTCCGGAGTGGGTTGTAACACGTTCGGTTATAGCCAGGCTTTACGAATGGTTTTCGGAGTTTTGTAATAAAGTATTCTTCCAAAACCTTCATCGAGTGTTTTACAAGCGATCTGGTCCGTAGGTCCTCGACCGGACGAATCTCTATTAATAAGGACACTTACGACGAGCTCGTTAACATTTTGCATATAGCCAACAATCGACACTTGTTCCCAGAAGTTTATCAAACCAATTGGAAAAGCCAAGTGAATCAGCAAGGACGCTAAAGTGCACAAAGTATTGGAATTTGTCCAAAAAAAACTATGACCTTGACAACATTCTTGATGTCCCCCTTTTTCAACATGAGGAAATACGATAGATATTGTGGATGAACTTTCACCAGGAAAAGTGGCTACCATCAGAATCATGATCTTTAGAAGTGGATGCCGCCCTGATACTCTTGATCCTCAGGACTACGCGTTGAACTCCGACTCCTTTGATTTAGGAGACAATCAAATTGGAGATTTACTCTTAGCTAAAATGCTGAAAAAGTGATAAGGTGTATTATAAATTGCATGGCTTCAAAATCAATTAATTCCGGCTGCAATGTATGTCTATTTTAATGTATTTATTGTATGATATATACAAGTATTGCTCTGTACTTGCTGCGTTTTAATGATAAAATCCATTAAAAATATTCGACATTGATTTGTTCTCTGAAGTAGTCTATTTTGGATGCATAAAGAAACGCCTTGAGTGAGTTTGGATCCTTAGCTGCTGTGGAGTCAGGTTTAGTTCTCACTACAATTCTGTTAAAGGCATAAACAGGCCCGAGCGCTCAAAGCCAATGCATGCATACAAGTCAGGCAAAATATGAGCTTCTTACTAAAAACTTATTAAAATTAATTATTTACCTTGCTATTTAGAGGTTTGATTAAGGATCTTAAGACGATCATTTAGTGCGTCCAAATTCGCAAAAATGTTAAGTAAATTGATCAAAAAATAGCAACGACTATAGTTCAAAAAAGAAAAGAGCAAGAAAATCAGTATCTAGTTAATTGTTTTGGTTTTGTCTCTTATCTAGAGTCCTGGTCATTCACTTTTTGCTATATTTCGGTCATCATAAAGGATTCATAAGCCGAATTCCATGGGGGAGGGGGAAGCCTTTAAAGCAACAATACAGCTGCTTTTCTTATTCAGCACCGATTGTCGGATGGACATGGTGTTTTTTGCTGCAAATCTTCGTCATTTATCACTACACAACATGTTGTTCCTTTTATTTTCTTCCTTCATACCTCGCCTTCTTAACAGAAGGCGAATAGTTACAATTTTGAATTACCTTAATACGACCTCTAATTTTATAGTCTCAAGTTTTGGCCAAAAATCTGAAATGCTCTCGATAATATAAAAGAAGCGTAATCAAATTTCGTGTGCTTATACATGTCTAAAAAAAGCCTGAATATCTATGTATATTAAAAAAAAACGGCTTCTTTAAAAAGTTTCAGTATTCCAAATTAATGAGGCCTTACGTTGCTATTGCACTGTTTTGTCAGTGCCTCAAAGCTTAATTTATCTGTTAAAGCTTCAACTTCGTGTCTTCTAGTTACGCTGTAAAACATAATGGTATCCTTTGACATTTGGTCGCCCAGTGTTTTCAATATTTTAAATCTGAGAAACATGTAGTTCGCATAGTTATTTAAAACGGACATTTCCAGAGCCTTGTCTTAATCAACTGTAACTGGAAATATTTAAATCTTTCACCAAACAGAATCCTGCAGGAAAACGCTGCGCTTTCCGCATTGCTAGATTTCTTCTCAAGCTCGAATCCATGCCCTAAAACGTACGTTTTTTTCGAAACCACATGTTTTCCCGCCAATTAATGGCACATTTAGGAATATGTATTATGAAAAACTACGTTTCAAGTTTACTCGTTAAGATCAGCTTATATCGTGACAAATTATGACTTTTACAATAATTGTGAAATCAACGTTTAAAACTTCGATCGGAAGGACGTTGTGTTTTCACAACCATGATGCACAAATAGATTAAACATCACTTTTTGTCCATTCCCCCATCTTCAAAAACAGTTTACATCTATTCTATACAGTAAATCTTAAATTGCATCGTCCTATAGTCCTAATGGCCTAAGGTTTTTGAAGTGAAGCATCTAATGGTCAAAATTGTTGGTGCTGAACAGAACTGCGCTTTGTTTGTGTGTACTGATTGCCTCTGGTCAGTCCATCTTATTAACTTTGCCATTATTAACAATTTTGCCAATTTATTAATTTTGCCATAATCAGCAATGTGAGAGTGGAGCAGTGGTAGAATATGATGCAAATTATGCAAATGATGTATAAATTTTTTCCGAGGCAATGACTAACTGATATATAAAATAAACTGCATTTTGTCATTTCTGAGACTTCTGTGCTTCATAATCAAAATGATTTAGCTTAGTCGAAAGTAATTTTCTAATTACTGAATCATTACCAAACTATTTTAAAATCAAGGTTGATGTTTTTCCCCTGAATTTCTCCCAAGGCCTCTCAACATATAGAATATATGGTCGTAAAATGCTTGGTGATGGTGATTCTTAGGTTCAGATTTATTTTAGCCAAATATGTGGAATTGTAGCTTGCAGCCTATTCAATGCCTGAAGATTGCATTCAGACCGGCCGGAAGATTAAATAAATGATCTCAACTGGTGACACAGCCCGCGTAGTCTCATTGGCAAGGGGCCCGATTTATGCAAATACTTAATTTAAGACAGAGGCTTTTTAGAAAGCAATTAAGCAAATTGTATCTTGTGCATGATATATATCATTACAAAATAGATTTAAAGCTTTTCTTTTAGCTACACTGTCACATAGTCTCAAATGTTTCATATTGCAGGACATTTCGTTATTTAAAACTCTTAAGTTTTCTACTAGAAAACTGTTCAGAACCTGCATTAAATTTTTTTGTAATTTCTTCAGATTTTCAAAACAACATTCTATTAAGGCAGATTTAACTGAGGGAACAGAAAATGGTTCTCATGTGCCAGATCGGACCTGTATCGTTCGAACCACGAATCTTACATAGTTAAAGTTCTTCTGTGAACATCATTGTTGCAGCATCAGATGCAGCCTTGTAAAGAACGAAGTCCAGCCGATAGTACCAAAAATTCGAGTTCCTACTCTTACCTTCCACTGGGACAAGTCCAAATTGACTAAAAATCATGATCTTTACTTTTAACATCAATAACAACACATCTATATACCCTAGTATCTTGTATCGATCCTGCCGGTATTTGGTTTACAATAACACAATCGATAAGGTTAGCCCTGTTGAAACCATTGAAACAGTAGTGCTTATTCCATGACGTCTATTCTCCAGAGTAAGATGACACAGATTTGGATCCAAAACCTATGATTCTATCAGTTGGTCAATATTCTACCGGAAAAACAACTTTAATAGGTATCTTCCTGAAAAAGATTGTCCTGGAATTCCATTTGGCTCAAAACTGACAACCAACGGATTTCATGTGGTGATGCATTGTGAGAATGAGCATATAATCTCTGAAAATGCCGCAATTGTAGACCAGTAGAAACAATTTAAACTACTTTCTAAGTTTGGAAGCGCCATTCACTCAGCCGATTTCAGTGCTGTTGTGTGAATTCTCCTGTTTCGAAAAGCTTGACAATAGTAGATACACTAGGCATACTTTCTGGTGGAAAACAGAGGGTGGGTTGTCGCAATGACTTTACTGCTGTCCTTCAATGGTTCACGCAACGAGTAGATAGAATTGTTCTATTATTTGATGCCCACAAATCGGACATTTCTGATGAGTTTCGACGGTCAATAGAAGCATTGAAGGACTACAAAGGTAAAATTGGGATTGTGTTGAATAAAGCTGATATGATTAATCATCAGCAGCTTGTAAGGGTGTATGGAGCACTTCTTTTGTCACTTGGGAACGTTTTTGCTACATCGTAAGTTCCAAGGGTATATATTGGATCTTTGGGACCAACCCCTTAGTTATTATTCATGTAGATGACTATTTGAAAATGAAGAACAGCACTTATTTGCCGAACTACAATCTTTTCCTCGAAATACTACTATTAGGAAATTGAATGACCTCAGTAAGTTTGTACTACTTGCCAAGGTCCGTGCCTATATAACAAGTGAGCTTAGAAAGGTTTTCCAACAAGGTTTGGTAAAGTCTCGAAAAAGAAAGCTGGTCACAGACATCGACCAGATTTATGAAAAAATTAAAAGAGAGTACAATATACGCATTGGAGATTTTCTTGAGAAGAGAAGACTGCAGAAAAAGCTAGCTAAACAGGAATCCACTAAATTCTCCTGTTTAAGCGAAAACTGCTTAAATAACTATCATATGCTTCCAAATACATTGATAAGCTAATCCAAATGATTCTTCCAGAAAGTAGAGAGCCGTTATATACAAATCCTTCAGTAAAGGATGGTACATTTGATGGTATTGAAGATAAAAACATCCATTGCTCTCAAGAAAAGAGAGGGTGCTTATTTTGGGTCTGGAGAAATTAGTTGGGTTGCATCTGGAGAACGAAATGAGTGGGATAGGATTTTCGAGAATCTTGGACCAGTTAATAGGAAAGCATCAGGGTCAATGGTTACCAAAGATATTAATAAATCTAAATTGCATCAATGGGTTTTTATGATTAATTTCAACAACTTTTTCCACAAAACAAGTTTCTCAGAGAAAAGTAAAGAGCTCTATTAAACCAAAAATGATCAGAAATAAAGTCATACAATCTTCAAAGCGTATAACCACCACTCGTCACCATCAGTAAATAAATGAAACTGAAAACGAACAGAAATTACAATGAATAACCGAGTTTAACTCAAAATGAACAGAAATTAACGTGAGTAGGGTTGATAACACCCATGCTTTCTCAAGACAGGAACATAACTTGCATTTTACTGAAAAAACAAAAAAAAAACAACTGAACATGGATTGTCAGTTTAATATACATATACTGATATTTATTCTTTAAAGTCTTGATAATTTCTACTTATTAAAGTCAAAAAATTGAAAACATTTAAAATATATATGGTTTTCAGTAAAGTGCAAATTATGTTCTGGTCCTGAGATGGCAGGTTTGCTGAAGAACTTTCAGGTTTGATCTGACGCCATTTAATAGGTTTCTTAGGTTATTTTTTGAAATCCCCATAAATCTGTTTTCAAAATAACATTTTACAACTATTTTACATGAACGTGTAATAACATTTACTTTAGATAACATTGTACATAAGCGTGTTGGAGTTTCTTAGATCTGCAGGCTATTTGAAAACTTCTCTGCTCTTAAACCTGTTTTGTTGCATCGGTTTCGGGTTTTCCTTAAACTTCTGGTTTTGCAGAATTCTAAGAATATAGAAAAATTTCTCGAGTTCTGTGATTTGAATCTGTTTTTCAAAAATATGTTGCATCTACTGCCAAGCAGTAATATCTGTTGTCTTAAGTTTCAGCTTCGCTCTTTACTTCCATCAGAAAACTTTTTTTTATATATATTTAAAATAGAAGTAAAAGCCCACGTGCATAAAGTGCATGTTGCACTAATAGTGCTTGATATTGGACATTTAATCGTTATCGAGATGGATTACCAATCCGGAAATTTTATCAAGCTTCAGTAGAACATTTGGTTTCAAATCTAATAACACGTACTTTTTTTTCTCTGTAAGAACTAGCTGAATTAAGAAGTAGTCTTTTAGGCTCTTATAATTAATCAATCATCATTTTTCCACACTTTAAACTTGCAATCTAAGTATTTAATCTTCTAAGGCTGACTCTCATTTTAAAATAAAGAACAAGAACCAAGTTGGATTTTGGTTTTATAATGTTTCATTTCTAGGAACTAAACCAACGACTCTGATTTTCAGTGACACTGAGACTGACGAACCAAAAATGGACTGTTATAATAGGATGAAAATTATAAGTTTTATGTTTCATACACTTGCAAAAGAGTCCTGTTTCTCAGGTTCCTTCGATAGAAAAATATCGGTGCTAACTCTTCAGTCGGATGTGCTATCAAAAATTTTTTTATTGAAAATTTCCTCTTATTTTAGTACTATCTCTTTCCCGCAAGCAGCTCTTTTACATAATTTATTTGTACGCATTATGGATTTTCGTCATTGTGGGTTCTCATGTTCACTGTATATATATGTTCCTCGGCAGAATAGTTTGTATAGTCGAGAAAATTTTTTGGTAAATTTTAGAAGAAGAATTGCTGGTAATCCAAGAACTTGTAGTGATATGGATTTAATTTTGATGAGGGATTTTAGTGTGTATACCGCTGCTGCGGTAGAAATCCTAAATGTTTTAATCCCAGATTTACGAGATTTATCCCAATCTGTTATAGAATGCCACGAAATTACAAGGATTAAAAAAGATTAATAAACATTTGGGGAAGAAGGTTCCTGGCACTTCGCGGGGATGATGGTCTGATTATTGTAAATAGAATATTTGGGAAGGATAAGGGTAGGGGTGAGTTGTTTTGTCTTTCGGGTCCAACTTCAAGAGCTATGGGTTATGCACTGATTGGTAAGCAATTTGCTCCAGATATAATTGGTATGGTAGATATAATTTCAGGTGAGGATGGATCTGATGATAGTTGAATGTATCAGGATGGTTGTCTTTGAGTAAGAAATGGCCATGGTGTTGGGTAACAGTAGGATTAAGAAAACGACCTAAATGCAATTTAACAGGTAATGATATTGAAGCATTTAAAAGGGAGCTTTCGGATTCGTTTGCTACGAATAAGTTGAATGTGTTGGAGGAGAATAGACAAGATCTATGAGGAATAATGATGGAATAAAATGAGATAAATGGAAATTGTAATTAACCGTCTGTTTAGAAAAAAGAAACAATGAACGGTATTTTGGTTAGGATTTTAAGAGTTGTTTAAAAGAATTATGATAACAAAGAAGATTAAAATTTTATTTTGGTTAAATACAAATATAAAAAAAGAAAATAAAAAAATAATAAATGAAAAAAGAATTCGATAATAAAATGAGAATAGATAATTTTGATGGTGTTGTAAAAAAATCTATTTAATGAGCTGTGGGATGAGATAAGGACTGAGAAAGAAAGGGTAAAGGGAGTAAACCCCGAAGCCGCGTCAAAATAAAAATTAGCGGTGGCGGATATAATTCTGCCGGCGGCGGCGCGCCGCCGGTGACGCTCAAATTCTTTTTGGTGGTGCGCCGCCGAAAAATTATCGGTGGCGCGCCGTCAACTGATCGGCGTTTGTTCTATTTTTAGAGGTTTTTTTTGGCTACTTTTATAAAGCTTTGGAAACTTAACCGGTATCAGTTTTTATCGTCATTCGGTCCACAATTTCTCTTTAGCTCCAATACCATGACCATACCCCAGACAAAATTAGGACAAAAAATGAATCTTAACTTCTCAAAAGCATTCTTTTAATCGAAATGATCCACAGAGAGACCTTAGACTGCTTATAATTAAATGAATCCGACCAAACAGGTAATTTAAAATTTAATTCAAATTAATCTCTAAAACTTGAACTAAGCATATTTACTTGCACCATAAATCCATGGCTAATTTATGAAACATCAATGGAATCTGATTTGTACATCTTATCTTATGTTTGAATTTCCTGGTCTTGCAAACTGCATTCCACTTCTTTGACTATCCTACCCCTCAACCTCTCATTCTTCACGTTACAGAAATTATTATTTTTCATTGCTCCAAGATTGAATCCTCTTAAGTGATAAAATAAAAGTTTAAAAATTAAACATTTAACCATCTCCTTTGAGAATGAAAAAGCTTATTTTTGCCCTTCCCATCTCAGCAATTAAGGTACTGGGGTAATGGACGTACTTGAACATGGCGGGTAAGCATGTCAAACGATCAAAGTTATACTTTAGCGTATAGGATTTAATATTTGATTTTTTTTTCTTTTTACATAGCCAATTTTAAGAAAGTTAGCATATCGTTTTTTAAGAACAGTTCGTTCCCAGGCTGCAGTCCATATTAAATTTTTAATTCTGGCTTTAAATTTTAGAATTTAATTTGAATTAAGTTCTAAATTCCCTATTCGTCAATTCTCAGGCAGTTTAAGGAGCCAGAATTAAAAAATCAAAACATTTAGCTAGAAATAAACTCTACTCCTTCCCTTTAAAGCTTTGACAAGCTTGTAGTTATCATGTATAAAAGTAAGCTTGTTAACACGGTTTGGAGCCAACGTAGAATGCATAAAAGTAATAATTAGTCCTGCACCACTGAAAACCCTCTCTGCTGCGGCACTTGTTGCCGGCAACGATATAACTTTTCTTGCCAAAGCTGCAATCCATGACAGCTGAATGCAATATATTTTTCAGAAGGCAATGGTTGGATTGATTGTATCAACTAGAATACGACCATCTCCTGGCATGGGCTGCCAAGGCCAGATATAAATAGACTTGACGCCAAATCACATCATCATTTTCATCCTGTTCTTCATCATCGCTCTCAAACATTTATCTGATCAAGCCGCCTCCTATTTTATGTATGATCATGAAGAGATTTAGAGTTTCCGCTTTTCTGAAAAAATCCACAAGCCATATTCACACAACTGATTGGGGTAGCTGATTCACTGACAGCACCGGAGATTACAGCCTCCTCTTCAAGTTTTTCGAGGGCCCTCTCCTCTTTTTACAAAAGAAATTTCTACTGCACTAAAATGCTCACCACAAGTTGAACTTTAGGAACCTGGAATGTTGATTGGACAAATTCCGTTCACAGGAGATGTGATAAAGTACCATATGTCAGTCTCTAGCACTAGAGTCTTAACCATTTTGAACAAGTATTCCCTTCTTGTCAGTGAACCATCAAGAAGGTTCAGATGGTCATCAGTTCCATTTATTTTGAATTTTTCGAAGTCCGAAAGTGCAGCTGTCACCATGAGATGGGAAGCGAAAGTCAAACTATTTCCTCATCTTTTCTTTCGGAAGCAAAATACAGCTACTATCATTTGGCTACTCTTCAAGGTGAACTCTTAGGAAGCCCCGACAAAGCAGAGCAACATTTAGGGTGGGAAAGAATTCTCCCTCAATAGCCTCGACTATAGTAGAAAAATTTGATAGTAGACAGCAAAGGTCACGCATCAGTTCATATTCCTCATCATCTAGAGCAAGGTCAGGTTTTCCAATTTTGCACAAAACACTCGACAGAGGGCTTTTGTATTGAATAATATTTAGTATCATACTAAATGTTGCATTCCATCTTCTGGGCAAATTCCATTTTAAAGACCTGTATTGTTCATATCTTGGTAACATAGGAGGCAGATGATTAGCAACCTGCACAATGGGCAACTGAGCATCAGCATCAAGAACCTAATCTAAATCAAAAATTTTTTTTAAGGAATTCATTTCTATTTTAAACTTTAATTTTCTCGAGAAGGTTGTTAGGAAGACAAAGAATTTTTTCACCTAAGTTTAGTTCTTCCCCTTTGTACATGCTCCCATGTACATATGTAAAAAAAAAGCATGCATATATGTAAAAACCTTGTTCTAAGGCTTCTGCGGAATAGCTGCCTTTTTTGGATATGGTAAAGCAGTTATAAATAAAGTATTCAATGAATATCATGGCTAGTCGAAGCTCATTTTAATTAGAAAATATTACATTGTAGCGAAGAGGACAGAAACAAGTGAATGGTAATCTAAAGTCCATAGTTGATGAGTAGATACAAAAACAATTTGAGTGGATAAAAATTTTTTGCACGTATCATTAAATAGTAGATTTTGTATTATATTTGCTTCTCAATAGTCTCAGAAAATAATTCGGTGCTTCAAATTTCCGACGGCGCGCCGCCGCCGACCGTATCAGCGGCGACGCCGGCGCGCTGAAGCCTTTTCGGCCGCGGTGCGCTGAAAGATTTTTGGTGGCGCGCTGTCGGTTTTGGCGCAGCTTCGGGGACTAAAAGGGAGTACCCAGGCTTTTCTAGTAACAGGTTCATGGCTCAGGTACCTATAAAGTTTGGAAGGTGAACCTATAGAAACGGAAGAGGTAGTAGAGACCCCAAAAGCGGTTCTTTCTCCGTTGAAATACCACTTTCGTTATTTAACGGGTTAAGTAAATAATGAAGAGCTTAGGTTCCTTCTTAAAAATATAAAGGGGGGGGGTCTGCTTTAGGTGAAAATGCTGCCCTTAGAATCACGTTAAAAAAAATATATCATTTTTGTGCCGATTGTAGTTTTTCTTCGTAATAAGGTGTCAACTTCAGGGCAATGGCCAAGTGAATGGAAAACATCATTTATTAATGCCGGTTTTTAAGAAAGGAGACCCGCAGGCACACGAGAATCAACGTTTAATAGCGATCTTTCCTGCTCTGAGCAAGGAAATGGGGAAAATATTAAATACCGGGCTATGTAATTGGTTAAACAAAAATAATGTTATATATGAGGAGCAATGAGATTTTAGGATCGCTAGTACACTGCAAGATTTTCAGCCACTACTGAATCTGATAGCAGAATAATTGCACATGAAAAAAATTAGCTGAAAGTTGGAAAGTGTGCAGTCATTATTAAAAAAAAAAATATGAAAGGACATGGAGGAAATTCTAAATTTAGTTTGAACTTTATGAAAAGTAGAAATGATGGTGGTTTTTAGTCAGTAGACAAAACGAAACGAAAAGGCACAAGTAGATATTTTGGCAAGCCCTCAGTGCTAAAAAATAAAGAAAAATAACCTTTTAAAGTAAACTCCAAGAAAGCAGAAGAAACGCTAAAACACTTCTATATAATTCTATAAAATGCTATATGTAAAGCTAGGGCTGACTACAAATGTAAGTGTGAAGAAAAACTAAAAAGTGCCCCTGCAAAATGATGGTGAAGTGTTGTCAAAGAAGCCCTATCCTCATCTAAACCTACCCCAATATCATCACTTCAATTTGAAATGGTAATGAAGCATTTTGGCCAGGAAAAGGCAGATGCCATTACAAAAGCTTTTGAAAGTCTCTCAATTTGATGACGTGGGAGACCCCCTCCCCCTCTTCACAATGAACAGATGCAAAAATCACTAGTGTAAATACAATCAGCAGCAAGGTTATTAGAATACTCTGGCACCTTGATGTCACCGAAGCTTCAAAGCCTGATACGATATCCAACGTCGACCTCAAAAGATGTGATCCTGAACTAGCCTCTCTGTTTCGAACATGCTTTGCAGCGGGAACATACCCAAAAGCCTGGAAAGTTGTTCATGTAGTCCCTGTTCCAAATGTCTAATTGCACAGTACCAAGCGTGGGTCAAGTTTCTGTCTTGGGTACATGACATTCACCTTCTCTCTTTTGACATCGCAAAAGCCTTTGAACGCTTATGGCTCAAGGGCAAACTATAAGCCTATGGAATTGATGATCAGCTATTTGAGGCACTTGCTTACGGCTTCATTTCAAAAGACCGCCCGGCTTTGGCCAGATTACTCCAAGGAAGCATTCTTAGGCCAACTCTTTTTCTGGTGGTCATAAACAATCTAGGCGACAGCCTTGTGAAAACCATTACCACTCTGCTTATGAGATGACGACAAAGATCTCCATTACAAAAGACGAAGATACCAGCAATCCCCATAAGGAGCTTCAAGCTGATTAAAAAAAAAAATGAGTTGTGGGCGGATGTGTGTCTTATGAGTTTCAATGCATCAAAAACAAAATAGCTCTTCATCTCGAACGCGCGGAATGGGAAGGATCCTATTTTTTTTATTTTCAAAGGAGAAGCAATAACAATAGTAGACACAATACGCCTCATTTCTCATAAGATCTCACGTGGAATAAACACCCAAGCAAAGTGATTTCCTTCTGCTACCGAAAGCTAGGAGTCACCCTAAGATGCAAAACGCACCTCCCTCTCGAGTCCATTTTGATGCTATTCAAACCCCTGCAGTTGATCCAGGATCGTTTTAACGTGACATAAATGTCGATGTTCTACAAATATGTGCATTACGCTGAATCTGAGAAGGTATCGAAAATCGTTCAGACAGAATAAAGCTTTTGCGAACAACATGCCAAAGTAAATCTCGGTAAAATTACCTTGTGCAGGGTACACCCCGCCAGGTACACATGAAGAAGGAATGGCCTCCAGCAGAGGTAATACCATAAAAAATATCTCTTGAGGCCCTTCAAAAGAAGTTATAGTAAATACCTCAAAAGGCAATTACTAAGACTAGCGGCACATCATCACTCGTAACGGAGCCGTGAAGCCTTTAATAAAAAAGAACAGTTGCACCGTGACTCGCGACATCTCAACAGTCTCTCAAGTGGAAGTACTTCATCTTCCATACACTAAAGCAGCTGCCTGCTCAGATCCTTACTAGTGGCATGTCCCAGAAAATATGTTCTAAGATGCCGAGTAATAACTAGTTTT
Organism: Artemia sp. Qi Xiang Cuo; assembly: GCF_049724085.1. NCBI lineage: Eukaryota > Metazoa > Arthropoda > Branchiopoda > Anostraca > Artemiidae > Artemia > Artemia sp. Qi Xiang Cuo. The sequence continues at coordinate 43,509,809 of NC_142794.1, forward strand.
TGATCCTACGACTAGTAGTGGACTCTTATTCCGAGCTCTTTACACCCCGCTGTGGCTTCATCATATGCCATACAAGGTCAGACGTATGAATGTCTTCTACCAAAATTTCTCTAAAGTACGGATAGATGGCCTCTGAAAAAAAGGTCATTTGTTTTGTTATTTGACGAGAAGCCTTCCGGGACAGCACTGGGGAGCATAGTTCAATAGATATCGGTAACACATCATACGAAGCTGCTGCGAAAGTTTATTGTTTCTCAAAAACATAGAAGTGTTTTAGCGTTTCTTCTGCTTTCTTGGAGTTTACTTTAAAAGGTTATTTTTTTTTTTTTTTTTAGCACTGAGGGCTTGCCAAAATATCTACTTGTGCCTTTTCGTTTCGTTTTGTCTACTGACTAAAAACCACCATCATTTCTACTTTTCATAAAGTTCAAACTAAATTTAGAATTTCCTCCATGTCCTTTCATATTTTTTTTTTTAATAATGACTGCACACTTTCCAACTTTCAGGTAAATTTTTTTCATGTGCAATTATTCTGCTATCAGATTCAGTAGCGGCTGAAAATCTTGCAGTGTACTAGCGATTCTAAAATCTCATTGCTCCTCATATATAACATTATTTTTGTTTAACCAATTACATAGCCCAGTATTTAATATTTTCCCCATTTCCTTGCTCAGAGCAGGAAAGATCGCTATTAAACGTTGATTCTCGTGTGCCTGCGGGTCTCCTTTCTTAAAAACTGGCATTAATAAATGATGTTTTCCATTCACTTGGCCATTGCCCTGAAGTTGACACCTTATTACGAAGAAAAACTACAATCGGCACAAAAATGATATATATTTTTTAACGTGATTCTAAGGGCACCATTTTCACCTAAAGCAGACCCCCCCCCCTTTATATTCTTAAGGAGGAACCTAAGCTCTTCATTATTTACTTAACCCGTTAAATAACGAAAATGATATTTCAATGGAGAAAGAACCGCTTTTGGGGTCTCTACTACCTCTTCCGCTTCTACAGGTTCACCTTCCAAACTTTATAGGTACCTGAGCCATGAACCTGTTACTATAAAAGCCTGGGTACTCCCTTTTAGTCCCTGAAGCTGCGCCAAAACCGACAGCGCGCCACCAAAAAACTCAGCGCACTGCCACCAAAAAAACTTTCAGCGCACCGCGGCCGAAAAGGCTTCAGCGCGCAGACGCCGCCGTTGATACGGTCGACGGCGGCGCGCCGCCGGAAATTTGAAGCGCCGAATTATTTTCTAGACTATTGAGAAGCAAATATAATGCAAAATTTAATGTTTAATGATACGTGCAAAAATTTTGTATCCACTCAAATTGTTTTTGTATCTACTAATCAACTATGGACTTTAGATTATCATTCACTTGTCTCAGTCCTCTTCGCTACAATGCAATATTTTCTAATTAAAATGAGTTTCGACTAGCCATGATATTCCTCGAATACCTTATTTATAAATACTTTACCATATCGAAAAAGGCAGCTATTCTGCAGAAGCCTTAGAACAAGGTTTTTACATATGTGCATGCTTTTTTTTTCATATGTACATGGGAGCATGTACAAAGTGGAAGAACTAAACTTAGGTGAAAAAATTCTTTGTCTTCCTAACAACCTTCCCGAGAAAATTCAAGTTTAAAATAGAAATGAATTCCTTAAAAAAAATTTTGATTTAGATTAGGTTCTTGATGCTGATGCTCAGTTGCCCATTGTGCAGGTTGCTAATCATCTGCCTCCTATGTTACCAAGATATGAACAATACAGGTCTTTAAAATGGAATTTGCCCAGAAGATGGAATGCAACATTTAGTATGATACTAAATATTATTCAATACAAAAGCCCTCTGTCGAGTGTTTTCTGTAAAATTGGGAAACCTGACCTTGCTCTAGATGATGAGGAATATGAACTGATGCGTGACCTTTGCTGTCAACAATCAAATTTTTCTACTACAGTCAAGGCTATCGGAGAATTCTTTCTCACCCTAAATGTTGCTCTGCTCTGTCGGGGCCTCCTAAAAGTTCACCTTGAAGAGTAGCCAAATGATAGTAGCTGTATTTTGCTTCCGAAAGAAAAGATGAGGAAATAGTTTGACTTTCGCTTCCCATCTCAGGGTGTCAGCTGTACTTCTGGACTTAGAAACATTCAAGATAAATGAAATTGATGAGCATCTAAACCTTCTTGGTGGTTCACTGATAAGAAGGGAATAGTTGCTCAAAATGGTTAAGACTCTAGTGCTAGAGACTACTTTATCACATCTCCTGTGAACGGAATTTGTCCTATCAACACTCCAGGTCCCTCAACTTTAACCTGTGGTGAGCATTTTAGCGCAGTAGAAATTTCTTTTGTACAAAAAGGAGAGCGCCCTCGAAAAACTTGAAGAGGAGGCTGTAATCTCCGGTGCTGTCAGTGAATCAGCTACCCGAACCAGTTGTGTGAATATGTCTAGTGGGTTTTGTCAGAAGAGCAGCAACTCTAAATCTCTTCATGATCATACATAAAATAGGAGGCGGCTTGATCAGATAAATGTGTGAGAGCGATGATGAAGAACAGGATGAAAATGATAATGTGATTTGGCGTCAAGTCTATTTATATCTGGCCTTGGCAGCCCATGCCAGGAGATGGTCGTATTCTAGTTGATGCAATCAATCCAACCATTGCCTTCTGAAAAATATATTGCATTCAGCTGTCATGGATTGCAGCTTTGGCAAGAAAAGTTATATCGTTGCCGGCAACAAGTGCCGCAGCAGAAAGGGTTTTCAGTGGTGCAGGACTAATTGTTACTTTTATGCGTTCTATGTTGGCTCCACACCGTGTTAACAAGCTTATTTTTATACATGATAACTACAAGCTTGTCAAAGCTTTAAAGGGAAGGAGTAGAGTTTATTTCTAGCTAAATGTTTTGATTTTTTAATTCTGGCTCCTTAAACTGCCTGAGAATTGACGAATAGGGAATTTAGAACTTAATTCAAATTAAATTCTAAAATTTAAAGCCAGAATTAAAAATTTAATATGGACTGCAGCCTGGGAACGAACTGTTCTTAAAAAACGACATGCTAACTTTCTGAAAATTGGATATGTAAAAAGAAAATAAAATCAAATATTAAATCCCATACGCTAAAGTATAACTTTGATCGTTTGACATGCTTACCCGCAATGTTCAAGTACGTCCATGACCCCAGTACCTTAATTGCTGAGAGGGGAAGGGCAAAAATAAGCTTTTTCATTCTCAAAGGAGATGGTTAAAATGTTTAATTTTTAAACTTTTATTTTATCACTTAAGAGGATTCAATCTTGAAGCAATGAAAAATAATAGTTTCTGTAACGTGAAGAATGAGAGGTTAAGGGGTAGGATAGTCAAAGAAGTGGAATGCAGGTTGCAAGACCAGGAATTCCGAACATAAAGTAGGATATATACATCAGATTCCATTGATGTTTCATAAATTAGCCATGGATTAATGGTGCAAGTAAATTTGTTTAATTCAAGTTTTAGAGATTAATTTGAATCACATTTTAAATTACCTATTTTGTCGGGTTCATTCAAATATAAGACAGTTTAAGGTCTTACTATTGATATTTAGGTCTGAAGAATATTTGTGACAAGTTAAGATTGATGTATCATCCTTATCTTGCCCGAGCTTTCGCCATCGTATCGAAGCTAAAAAGGAATTATGAATTAACTTATGATAAAAACTGATACCGGTTAAGCTTCCAAAACTTTTTTAAAGTAGCCAAAAAAACTGTAAAATCGAACAAGCGCCGATCAATTGACGGTGCGCCGCCGATAATTTTTTGGCGGCGCACCACCAAAAACAATTTCAGCGTCACCGGCGGCGTGCCGCCGCCGGCATAATTATATCTGCCACCGCCAATTTTTATTTTGGCGCGGCTTCGGGGTTTACTCCCTTTACCCTTTCTTTCTCAGTCTTTATCTCATCCCAGAGCTCATTAAATAGATTTTTTTTACAACACCATCAAAATTAGCTATTCTCATTTTATTATCAAATTCTTTTTTCATTTATTATTTTTTTTATTTTCTTTTTTTTATCTTTGTATTTAACCAAAATAAAATTTTAATCTTCTTCGTTATCATATTCTTTTAAACAACTCTTAAAATCCTAACCAAAATACCGTTCATTGTTTCTTTTTTCTAAACAGACGGTTAATTACAACTTCCATTTATCTCATTTTATTTCATCATTATTCCTCATAGATCTTGTCTATTTTCCTCCAACACATTCAACTTATTCGTAGCAAACGAATCCGAAAGCTCCCTTTTAAATGCTTCAATATCATTACCTGTTAAATTGCATTTAGGTCGTTTTCTTAATCCTACTGTTACCCAACACCATGGCCATTTCTTACTCAAAGACAACCATCCTGATACATTCAACTATCATCAGATCCATCCTCACCTGAAATTATATCTACCATACCAATTATATCTGGAGCAAATTGCTTACCAATCAGTGCATAACCCATAGCTCTTGAAGTTGGACCCGAAAGACAAAACAACTCACCCCTACCCTTATCCTTCCCAAATATTCTATTTACAATAATCAGACCATCATCCCCGCGAAGTGCCAGGAACCTTCTTCCCCAAATGTTTATTAATCTTTTTTAATCCTTGTAATTTCGTGGCATTCTATAACAGATTGGGATAAATCTCGTAAATCTGGGATTAAAACATTTAGGATTTCTACCGCAGCAGCGGTATACACACTAAAATCCCTCATCAAAATTAAATCCATATCACTACAAGTTCTTGAATTACCAGCAATTCTTCTTCTAAAATTACCAAAAAATTTCTCGACTATACAAACTATTCTGCCGAGGAACATATATATTCAGCGAACATATATGTTTTCTGTAACATAATATGTTCTCTGTAACATAATATGTTCCACATTAATAATTTCCAAAATAAACTTTGAAACCTTATCATCAAGTAAAAATATAAGCCTAGTTAATGACAACTTTCATAAAGTGTTCTATGCTTCCTGTTTCGCCGCATTTGCTCAGGTCAATTTTCCCCCCTGATATTTAAGGTGCTCGTACCTCCTAAAATCCATCAGTTCAAGATTAGATTATCTTGTTTTAAAACTTCCAAAAGTGGAAAGGAATAATTTCTGGATTTCCAGATTCTTTTCAGTTGATTCAAGGCTGCGTTAGCTTGACCTATTTTAGTTATGACTTCTTTTGTGGTAGATCCAGTATTCTATATAAGTAAGTAAGTAAGTATGACAGCACTAGACCCTTAAGGTACAAACCGGCGGTACTGATCTCCATTTCGTGGCCCTTCAGCCAGGAAGTGCAATGGGGGGCTGGGGGCCAGTCATCCTGTTCTTTCGCACATCCTTCCTGCTTACCAGCCCCAGATTTCTCCAGGTACCCATTTAGAGCTGGATTGACTCTGGACGAGCTTATAGAGTCACGCCACTGACCCCCGTTCCGAACCAAAGAGATGGCTACGCCATGGATCAAAACCGTTCCTCTTGGACAAAGAATTATTCTATATGTTGCTGCCCAAATACTTAATGATGCTGCTGATGCTTAATGATGCCGCGTATTCCATATGATGCTGCCCAAATACTCAAACTCAATAACTTGTTCAATTTCCTCACCAGCACATGTGATATGTAGGAGGGGTGGGGGATCGTATGTTGCATGGTTTTTATCTTTCCTGCATTTATTTTAAGACCAAGCTGTCTGGCTTTCACACTGACCCTGTGAATGAAGTACTTCAAACGTTGCTTGTAACCCTCAACTAATGTTATGTCGTCTGCAATATCTAAATCGCTGACAGAATATATATATATATATATATATATATATATATATATATATATATATATATATATATATATATATATATATATCTTCTATCACCCTTTGTATATGATAAGGCCGAAGAAAAAAGTCCATGTGAAACGCGTCGCAGTTTGCCCAATCAACGCTATTGGGTCGACACTTGGCCTGATAAAATAACAAAGACGTTTTTCAACTGAAAGTAATGAAAATATTAAAATTTAAAACACAAGAAATTATTCCGTATTTGAAGGGTTCTGACCCCTCCTCAATCAATCGCTCTTTCAGCTAAATTTTTTAGTGCTTTAAAAGAGCTTTTTATTCCAATTAAACTCCCTAGTGTTTCAGGATTCGTTCATTCATAAAGAATTATGACAAAAAGTCCAACTTGAGTGTAAATAGTGAGGTATTGAGGGGGGGGGGTGGGTACCCTTCTCACATTAGTAATAATTTCTGCATGTTTTAAGTTTTAATGTTTCTCCTCACTTTCTGTTGTAAAAACTATTTGATTTAATTTCTGACCGTTTTTCAGATCATGCCAGGAAATTTACCTCCATCCTCCTTGGAAAATTTCCTCTTAAAAACCCTCCTCCGCTCCTGAAAGTGGCTCTTGTACAAAACTATTCCCATTTAACCCCCCCCCCCTCTGTAAAGTTCCCTAAAAGAAACTTGCGTTTATATCTCCCCCTGAAAAATGAACAAAAAGAATCCCATAATTTTAAAAGCTCCAACTTAAATTTAATTCGTATCTATCACCTACCTATTTCGCACATTGAAGTAGCACATGTTCTACTATTTCTTCTAGACCACACATACAGTTTGGTTAAATCTCTTGATGAAATTTATAGAGAAATGAATTTAAACAACAAATGTCTGTATTTATTTGAAATGAATGACGTGTAGAAGCAACAATCAACTTCATCGTCCTATCTTATAAATTCGCTTTTATTGTTAAGCGAGGGATTATTTCAGCGAGTGATTGTGGAGGGGCACCCCGCTCACATGAGCAGTAATTTCTGTTTGTTTTAAGTTTTAATGTTGCTCCTCACTTTCTGTTGTAAAAACTGTTTGATTTAATTTCTGACCTTTTTTCAGATCATGCCAGGAAATCCACCTCCCTCCCCTCCTGAAAATGCTTCTTGTACAAAATTATTCCAAGGTGAAAATCCCCCCCCCCTCTGGAAAATTCCCTAAAAGAAACTTGCGTTTATTTCTCCCCCTGAAAAAGGAACTAAAAGAATCTCATAATTGTAAAAGCTCATACTTAAATTTAATTCGTATCTATCTCTTACCTATTTCGCACATTGAAGTTGCACATGTTTTACTATTTCTTCTAGACCACACATACAGCTTGGAGAAATCTCTTGATGAAATTTATAGAGAAATGAATTTAAACCACAACTAATGTCTGTATTTATTTGAAATGGATGACGTGTAGAAACAACAATCAACTTCCTCGTCCTATTTTATAAATTCGCTTTTATTGTTATAAAAATTTAGCTATGGCTCTCTTCCATTATGGGTAAGTGAGCCAAGTTTTTTAGGCTACTTTTATTCACAATCTCTCTGAGTGTTTATAATTGCCAACTTTGGTAGCTTCGGTATTCTACCACAAGCCTTGTGGCTTAACGGAAAATAAAAAACAAAACTAATAAATTAGTACTAATGTTTAATTACTAATTTGGTCATTATTAGAAATACTCTTCGTGGCCTACGTGAATTTAAAGTCGTATAGAATGATACCCTAGGCTCTTATTGGAAAATTATTGTTGATCAACAATGTTTAACAACAATCGCGAGAACAGATTTGTTTAAAGATTTTCACTGGAAAACAAATTTTTATTATTGTCTGAAATAAGGGGCAATATTTTCAAAATCAATTGGACATTCGTTTACTATTTCCAATTAGATTCATGTTTGCTGTCGCAATTTTCACAGTTTCTGTAGCCTTTTACTGTTTGATCAAATTCTAAATTTTAATTTTTTTTTTCCCAACAAATTTGGAGGGAAAGAGATAGATCATGCAAAATAAAGCACTTTCTGATGTCTTATAAGCTAATAAACCTAATAATAAATACGAAAACCATTATGGCAAAATATCTGTTTTTTATCATTCAAAATTGAAATTGTATTCTCCTAAACTCTGCCTTCAATTTTTTCGCTTAATTTGAGCTACATGTTTGACAAACAGCGATTTCAGTAGGGAAAGGGGTACCAGCACAGAACGAACACCGTGCTGCCACCTATAATTAAGTCTAACGCTGACAGTACATAATTTATGCATGTTTTTATGGTTTTTGTCACTGAGAATGAAAAAACAGGATTTTTCTCACTTTGATTGATTTTTCTTAGATGGTTACGAACATTTGGCAATTTATTTGTTGTTTTTCATGGATGCTAACAGTAATTTATGCATGTTTTTATGGCTTTTGTCACTGAGATTGAAAAAACAGGATTTTCCTCACTTCGATGTATTTTCATGGTTGATTTATTTGTTGTTGTTGTTGTTCGTCCAGGTGTACGCTAGGGGGAATATATTGATTCACGACTCGTCTAGGGGGAACTAAAATTCCAAGGTCAATTGTTTTATTGTTGTACACCTGTTCCATGTGTACCCTAGGGAGAATTTTATGATCAAGGAATGGGAAACAGGATCACGTGTCTCTTTCTAAGCCAATCAGAGAGTAGGTTACATCTCCTTCTAAACCAATCAGAGAGTCGCTTACAAATGGTTTCCCCCATCACATCGCAATTTGCCCTTGAGATTTCATATATAACGGACATGTGTTGTGATTAAATTATCATATAGTTCCAAGACACAAAGAATAAAACAACGAATATTATTGATGAGCTAGAAGCCTTGGACACAGCGATTTACAATGTGAGTTCTGTTTAGTACATTTTTATTCTTTATTTTCAAATAAAATCATTAGTAATCCCTCCAGTAAATTCAGGTAAATCCCCCCTCCCCCTCTAATACAAACTCCACTATGCTATCTTTATGCTTGCTAGAAAGCGTAAAGTACGCTTTTTTTTACCATGTAAACCCCCCCCCGTTAACGACTTTAATTCTTTCATTGGAAATAATTATCTTTTTCGATAAATTCTTGCTTTTCTATATCCTATCTAAAGTGTCAACTGGTTTCTGTTAACCCTTAGCTATTAATATTCTGATTCCATTTAAGCCACCACCCTTTCTTTTATCACTTCCGTAAAAGATTTAAATATGGGTTAATTAACGCATCCTGTCAACGGTCATCCGGTATCTACGAAACCAGGAAATTAAGCTTTTTGTAGGTTTCACAGAACCGCAAGGCGATGGATTCATTGTGCAGACATGTACACCCTTTGACAAGAAAACATATATATAACCCTGAATATATATAATCCTTATATATATAACCCTGAAGTTTAGTGTTTGGTTAGCTTTTATTTATCCGCATATTTATCAGGTTGGCTATTTTGAGATCTAGATTTTAAATCATTGGCTTGGATTTGATGCAGCTTTTGGCCCTACGGAATAATAGTTTTTTTTAATTTATTTTCTAAATGGTAAAAATAGAATTTCTAGGCTTTTCGGGTCCGATTTCTCACAAGTTGTGTATTTAATTTTTTCTCTACATTGTAAAAATAGGAGCTAATGACTGTCGCAAATTTTACCTTTCGCTTTACTAAAAAGGGGGGAGGGAGACTTCATTGTGATATATGATTTTTAGAAAAAATTATAGCTAGGTTAGGTTAGAGGGGGGGTACTAATTTTTATTCTGTGAAAAAGGGAAAATTAATTCAATACTAAAAATTTTTTCTCTTCTTTTTAAGGCAAATTATGAAGAATGTGCGGCCCCTCCACCTAAGAGAGCAAGGGGTAATAATAAAACCCCTGCGAAGGCGACAGTTATGCAATATGGTCGCTGGCCGAAGCCCCCCAAAGAAGTGTTGCCTGCTCAGGTGCATACCGTCACTGGTCCTACTGCACAAGCCGCAGTCCAATCTGTACAAGAATGTAACATCGCCGCTGGCCCGTCCACTTTCCATTATGCATTGCCAGGACCATCCAGCACTCAAGTGCAGCCAAAATTTGGAGATGTTAGTTTAAATTGTATTTTTCGCTATTTTTCAACCTGATAAAATATAACGCTCTCCCTTTGATTCATAACAAGTGCATGCATTCAGTCTACTGAATTAGGTTAGCGAAGCCAAAAAAAGGCACTATATCCTGCTCATAATAAGTAGCAAAATCCTTTGCGATATAAACTGCTTTATTAACGAAGGGCTCTCCTTGCCTCTACAAATATTATAAAAACAACTTTCTATCGGAATGAGTTGTGTATCATGAAAGGGATAGGCTATCCATCTCAAATCAAGTAAAGACACCTTTTTTTTCAAAGTAGATAAAAGATTATTAATATGACAATTTTTGAGGGGTTTTTTGAACAGAATCAAAACCTACTATGTCAGGTTTTAGATTGTAAATATCATATATTAAGTTGGAACTTTCAGAATATATAGAGTAGTTAGATTAGTGAATTAACCAAATGCTACTACTAAGCAGCATGTTTTTTTTAAATAATAATAATCCAATTTTTTAAAAATAGGGTGATTTAGACACCTTGAAAATAAGCTATTTTTCATTTATAGGTTGTTCTAGTTCCATACTCGCCATCTCCCCCCTGCTCGTCAGTTAGAGAAAGAGAGGACGCGCCTATGGAGCTCTACAGCAATGAAATATCCACACAGCATGGTATACTTGTTAATTCACTTGAATTTATTCCTGATAACATTGATGAGTTTTTAACTGATTTTTTTTTTAAATGTTGATAATAGCACAGTTGGGCAGGAGGGGGACTTGATTCCAAACACAATACAAATATTAGAGGATTTTTCCAATGAATTAACAGGGAACCCTCCCCCCACTGATAACATACTTACACTTCAATCGAATGAAGTGCCTTCCCATAGCCCTATTATTGAACAATGTGGGGGAGGGGTGGTGATAATAATAATATACAAGAGGAGGGGGAGGGGGTAATATTCAATTGACACCATTTCCCGAGTTTCATCTCACAAATACAATTTTAAATACAATAGTTGTCTACACTGCAACCTTTGGAGACCCATTTAATTCGCTTTTGGGTGGTAATTTTGTGTTTGACCCCGTAGAAATTGTTCATGACTATGTAGATAGAATTCGTGCACAGCTAGAGAACCAAATTCAGTTGTGGGGAGGGGGTAGGAATTCAATTAAGGTTTCTATTGTTTTAAAGGTATTTTATTTAAATGAGGGAAAAAGTGAGGTTTACCATCATTATGTACATACCGAGATGCGACTGGTCTATCCAAATTTAGAGAAATATGAGGGTGTTTTTTCCGAGTGGATAGGTCAAATTATTACGCATCTCGAGAATTATAGCGTAAATGGGAGTGGGTCAGTAGTTCTTTATGTCGAAAATTTAAGCGTTAATATCTGTAAATTTAAAAAAGATTTTATTTTAAGAGGGGGGAAGGGTCTGAGGGGTCAATAGTTTTAAAATATAATTCTGATCTAGAAGGTTGTCAAGGCGTACAGCGAAACTGTTTTTAAACAGCTCAAAAATGTTTCAAGTACGCTTTCCTCATATCAGTATTCGACCCTCTAGCACGTGACGCTACCAAGACGAATTTAGATCACTGGGCTGTACATGGGAAGGAGGGGTCCAATTTTCCCATTGTAGATTTCACATATTTAGAGGGAAAATACCAATTAACGCTAATATCTATAGATATTTTTGAAAGGGCCAATGTACATTTAAATATCGGCGTGACTGTGGTTCAGTATGAAACTGAATTTCAAGATGGGGTTTGTTCAAAAAGAAGGGGGTGGTGTTCCCAGTAAGGGGTCCATCGATTGAATTGGTCAAACATTGGGTTTGCCTGTTGTACACACCACCATCTAGTGACCTAGTCAATTCAATTGGCCATTTCAACCCAATTACAGACATTAGTAGAGTTCTGGGGGGTGGTAGGGATCTAGGGGTACGTTTCTACTGTCCAACATGCCTGTCACAATTTCGTAGCGATAGAAAGTTGCAAAATCATATGAAGCACTGTAGACAGCATGGCTACCAGTCAGTGGAAACGGTTTCAGGGGATAGGGCTATTTTACGTTTCAAAAATTTCCAAAACACCCTCCTCCAGAGCAACAAAATCTCGTTTGATTGTGAAGCGAAGTTGGTGGAAGTGAACGATCCTCGATTTCCAAACCGAATCAAAGAACATCAAACTATTGCAGCTCCTACGCCCACGCAAAAAGAGACAATTCTAACACCATGCAGTTTTTAGAAATAGTAAAAACACTGGATGAGGGAGAGTGCATGATCAAGGCACTGCCTAAATTAATTGGCACAGCTAATGGCACTATTTCTCGTTTGAGAAATACGCATTACCCTATGGTGTTGTCTGCAGAGGATCGTCTCGCGATTAAAAATAAAAAAATAAGTTGGGTTTGTAAAGGGGAGTTTGAAGAGGGGGATAAGGGGACTAAAGGGAAAAGAGGGGGGAGGGGGAAAGTCAGAGACCACAATCACTTGTGGCAGGAAATATCCTCTGGGGTAGTAATTTTAGAGGGGTAGCGCATCAATCGTGTAACATAAACGTTAGCCAGCAGTTTTTATCCCAGTTTTTATTCACCATTCAAATTATGATTTTAAATCTATTTTACTGGCACTAGCACGTATGCACAGGGAGGGAGGGGGAGTAGATAGTCCATGGTGAAATAATTTATTTACCGATAACATCATTGCCAAATCGGCCGAGAAGTTGTTGCTGCTCGATTTGAAATGACAGGTAGTAAATAATGGGCATACGTGTTGGAATAAAATCAGGTTTTTAGATTCCTTTAGTTTTTTTTCCCAAGGCATTGAGTCAATTGATTCAAATGCAGAAAAGCGACAATTTTGATAGTTTTCCTTTGCTTAAACAGCACTTTCCAGACAGTGAAATGTATGACCTATTGACCTGTAAAGGTTTATATGCATACGACTAATACTGTTCTGGCGCTCGCTTAAGCGAGGTGAAACTGCCTCCAATTGAAGCTTTCTACAATTCACTCACCAACAGTGAATGCACAGCCGAGGAATATTAGTTTGCCAAGAAGGTTTGGTCTAAGGGGAATTGTAAAAATCGGTTTGATTATCGTTGACTCTACTTGGGCAGTGAGGTTTTAATTCTGTTTGATGTAGTCTGTAAGAACACAAATCAAATATATCCAGAGTTCGGACGAAATATAGGTTAATATTTTACTACTCCACATTTGGTAAAGGACTTAATTTAAAAAATCATTAGGGAGGAAATAGGTCTAATCATCGACGTGGATCAACACCTTTTTGTAGAAAGATCAATGAGGGGAGGATATGTTTTTCATGGGGATCGTGTTTTGACAACCGATCCAAACGGACAAAACACCGGTGCAAAGTCAAATGCAGTGTTCTTGGACATGAACTCATTGTATCCCTCGGCAATATCTCACTAGTCTTTGCCGTGTGGGAACTATCAATGGCTTGAGAATCCTTTTGAGTTCCCCGACATTACCACAGTCGAGGACAATGGGCCACAAGGATGGTTCTTTGAAATTACGGGCACATTCCATTGGCGCTTCATGATTCAGTCAGAGATTTTGATTTTCCTTGTATCAATCAACCAGTGAGTAGGGACTCACTGAGCCCCTACAATCGATCATTGGTTGAGGATATGGGGAAGCAATGGACCCCCTCTAAGCAAAAACTAATTGCAGATCTGGACCCTAAGGAGAATATCATTGTTCACTATGTGCTTTTGCACTGGATGGTGAACAATGGTTTCAAGATCACCAAAATACATAGGGTCCTGCAATTCAGTCAGAAACTCTAATTTAAGACGTTTATTGACACTTTTGTTGATAAACGCTCTCAGGCAAACAGTAAAGTAGAGAAGGAAATGTACAAACTAATTCTAAATTCAGCGTTTGGCAAAATTTGTGAAAGTTCACGGCGCTGTGACGTCGTGACTGACCCCCCAGTATATGCACGGATTATTGCCGACCCCAATTTTACATCGTTCACGAGAATAGAGGCTGGCATGGTTCTTCTACACAGGAAGAAGAGAAATGTGGTACTGAACAAGAATATAGCAGGAGGTAGTTCAGTACTTGAAATTTCCAAAAAGCTCATGTTGTCGTTTTTTTACAATGTGTGCAAGGTGCAATGCCCACGGGAGGGGGAGGTTCAAGTGTACTATGGGGATACAGATTATCTGCTGTTAAAGGTAAAAACCGAGGATTTATTGAGGGATTTAGAAAATGGGGAACACATCAGCTCGTGGATGAATTTCACCAACTGGAATCCGTCCTTCTACCCTGAGTTGGTGAAACGTCAAGCCCCTAACCAACTACTAATGTTAAAATCAGAGACGAGGAGTGATTTGATATCCAGGGGGTTGTTCCCGGGTCCTAAAGTTTGTCGCGTGGAAACACATAATGGGGATGTAAAGCAGGCGTGTAAAGGGGTGCATGCACATTTTATTAAGAGCAATTTCAACATGAGCTTGAACAGAGACTGTGTAGAGAGTATCCCAGTGGCGAGAGCACAAGTGCTTGCAATTCGCTCTCTACAGTATATAAATTATACTGTAAGAGTTGAAAAGAATGCAATGTCATGTATATCCGACAAAGTCTATGTGCTCGAGAATGGTGTAAGTCTTCTGCCACATGGCCTCTACCTTATTTCAGACCGAGTTGAATGCATAGACTATCGCAATCAACTTGGTTTGGATAAATTAACCTGAGTTCGACTCTAACCCTAACCACTAACCACTAACCTTTCATAAATTAAATGCTCTAACCTAACCACTAACCTAACCCTAACCTTTCATAAATTAAATGCTCTAACCACTAACCACTAACCCTAACCTTTCGTGAATTAACTAACCCAACCTCAACTGCAGCAGTGACGACGACGAATATTGTACTGTTTCGATCCCGGGGAGTGGGGGTCCCGTCCACCCGCGGCTCCCGGGGGGTGGGGGGTCCCGCCCGCGGCTGGCTCCACGGCTCCCGGGGGGTGGTGGGCCCACCCGCGGCCGGCTTTCGTCCCCGCGGCTCCCCGGAGGGTGGACGGGGGGCCCCTTTCAAATTCATAATGTTCAACTGTGTAATTTTTTAAGTTCCAAGTGTTCTTTTTTCTATTGTTATTGTACAAAAAAAATGTGTTAATGTACAAATAGTGTGTGTGCTAATGTACAAATAGTGATGCTGGACAAAAAGTGTTTTTTAAGACAATAAGTGTTGTTGTTGTTGCTGTTGTTCATGTTTGAACAGAAGTGTTTTTTTTATAATAAATGTTATACATAAAGTGTTTTTATCGTTGTTCATGTTGAACAAATAGAGTTTTCATGTTGAATAAATGAATGAAATATTGTTTTATTTGTTCTTGTTGAACAAGTGTCATTCTTATGTTTTTCATGTTGAACAAATAGAGTTTTCATGTCAAATAAATGACCATGAAATATTGTTTTTGTTGTTCTTGTTAACGTATTAGATAGATCTATGGGAAAATTATTACTACTACTGCTACTACTTATTCACTTGACACGTATGATTTACAGTTAGTTGTAGTCCGACTGTTGTCAACAACAGCAGCAGCAGCATTTATCAATTTAAAACACCCTTCAGATCGTTTTTGTGTGGTCCATCAATGTCGGGGAAAACAACATTTTTAGCTAAAATAATTCAAAATTTTCAGAGAATTTTTATAGGAAAACAAAAGAAAATTTATTATTGCTATAGTATTTGGCAGGATTCCTACGATCAAATAGAAGCTATTTCCGCGCCCATACCAATACAACTCATACGAGGACTTGATGTTTTTAATAGTATTTAACCAAACTCGTGACTGATTATTGATGATTTGGCTGAATCCATTGAACTGTTCTCATAGGAAGTACTATAGTTGTTCACCGTTCACTCCCTTCGTGAAAACATTTGGGTATCCTTAGTTTATCAAAATCTATATCATCAGAGCAAATGTTAGCAAACCCTTGCTTTTAATTACACCCATCTATATTATCTATCGAGTTGTTCGTGATTCTAGCTCACTAATAACTCTCAATAAGCTAATATACCCCGGCGCCCCTACATTTCTGCTGTCAGCGTAGACTCAGGCGACAAATAAGCCCTACGGCTACATTTTGCTAGATCTTAATCAGAGCACATCCGAGGATCTACGTGTAGTCACCGACATTTTCAACAATGAAATTACCGTATATCTCCCGGTGAACAGTAAAAAAAGCTATTAGTTGCCATTAGGACTCTGAAGAAACTACAAGAACAATGGCATTTATTTTCCGTTTTAGGCGCTTCAAAACCTCCACTCAGGAAGGCTATACTCAGACATGGTGTTGACAATGATTTCATTAATCTAATATCTGAACTTTGTTTAAATTTGACCGAGGGCAATGTTCAACTGCCAGAAGGTGTTAGACAACAGACAAAGCAACATCGTTCCACTGTACGCGCCTTGGCTTGCAAAAACAAGGGAATTTTTTTTTAAAGAAAACGTCTCATTTAAGCGGGAGGTAGCTTTTTTAAACTTTTACTGTCGATGATTGTAGGACTTGTAAACATTTTTCTACAGAGAATGGCTAAACCCTATAAATTGACACCATTTGAACTTGTCCTATCGCCCGTCGAACATTTTGAAGACAATCTAAGCAAATTCATTAATGATGGGAATATTGCCGATGATAAAAAACTGCTTTTACTTCAAGATGCATTGCGACGTGTGGACAAACATAGACCTTAACGTGAGAGACCATCCGTCGCCGTCACCGTCACCTATCTACCTAAACAGGAAACATCTCCTCAAGATTCTGCAGCAGCAGTGCAATCAAAGGAGAAGGAATTGAATTCAATTGTATTGAAAATTGCAAACCTAGTGCCAGTGACCTATCGAGAACAGAGTAAAAGAGTATTATCATATATCATGTTGGAAACTGATCATCAAGTTCAAGTCGACAGCAAAGGAAAACGAATTATAATTCAGGAAAAAAGTTATAATCTAGTTGATTTAATTTGTGATATGGTGACGAATCGTAAAGGACTTTTATCATTTGACAATAATCTATACACCTTTCTAAGTGTATCAAACTTCCCCAAAAGTCTTATTGCCAATAGGCAAATTCTTAATAAACTAAGAGAATATAGTCCTCCAAAAACGCCAACACCAACTCCATTTAAAAAAGAAGAAGATTCAGTATTTGAAAACACTAGCAGTAGCAGCGCCAATTATTTTATAACACCCGTGGCATCTTGTAAAAAGTAAAGACTAATTGTAGTACCCTCCAGTGTGAGAAAGGGGAGAAGACATGACACAACTTCTTGGCGTTCAAAATGGTTGAAGTTCTGAAACATGTCTAGTAAAATATTTGTGAAGCGGGAAGTTTAAGTTCCCCCAAAACGCTTTCTAAAGTTGTCCCCGGCAGCACATTAAAAAAAACAAAAGAGTATCTAGAGAGTGAACCGAGTTACACACTGCATCGGAATCGCAGGCTTCGTGGCAAACAATATCGACAAACTAAAGCCTTTTTCCCTCTGCATATAATGCAAACGGATCTTTTAACTTTAGACGCAATTCAACGGCGTCACAATGTACCCTAAAAATATATTCTGATGGCAATCAGTGTCTTTAGTCGCTATGCCTATGCCATTCCATTACAGTAAAAGAGAGGAGTTGAAGCTCCTCAGGCCATTTAAAATATTCTTGAACAGGATTGCTATAGAAAAATTTAATCGAATTGTGGTAGCAACTTTGCTAATCAAGAGGTTCTATTGAAATATAATACAACACTATCATAGTCACAGCCCGATAAAAGCTGCATTGGCTGAACGATTGATATGAACGATTCGTCTATTAATTTCAAGATATTGTACACTGAAAAATACACCTGCTTTTATTCAGGATTTAGATAAAATCATGTGGATATACAACCATTAACCCCATCGATCTCTGTCCAACTCAAGCCCTCAGGAAGTTCACTACAGTGAAAGTACATTTGATGCTTTTCTAAAGCAATATTCCAATGGTGAAAAAGAAAAAAAAATGTGAAGAAGAAATTCAATGTTGGTGATACTGTTCGAATTAATTGAACCACCAATATTTTTGAAAAGGTGAATTATTTATGGAGCACTGAACTATTTAAAGTGTCCAAAATCCTATAAACCGAACTCACGACATATCGACTGTGAAACACCAAAGATGATGAGATTCTCGGCGGTTTTTATGAATATGAACTGCAAAAAGTTAGTAAAACTGATGAAATTTATCAAATTAAAAATATATTAAAGATTCGTACTCGCAGGGGCAAGAGACAGTTGCCTACGCGCTGGCTAGAATATAACTCTGATTTTGATTCTTGGGTCAGTGCTGAATATATTAAAAATGCTCAATGATTTCTGTGTGACTTTCTTGTCCAGTATATATGATCCTCTCAACAATGACCTGAATAGAACAAGTGATTTTTGGATGAAAATCTCTCCAACCATAAAATTCGACGAGAATGGAAAGTATGAAGTGGCTTTGTCGACTGTATTCTCAAAAATACCTACGACATCCTGAGAAAAGATCGTAAATATTATATAAAAATTAGACCCTATGATTGGCCGCCACCACCCTCAAGTGATCAAGAACAAATTCAATAAATCAATTGGATGAATTATCCATATATTGAATTACCCTATGAAGAACTCATCTGTATGAATGATTTATGTTGTTATATTAATAAAAGAATTTCCGCTCGTCAAAAAGGAGCTTTTCATTTCAACTATTCAAAGGAGGAGGGCAAGATCTACATTAGTTCACCTATTGCCACTGAAAAGGTTATTCTCAATGATAATCTAAAAGATGTTCTTGGCTTTAAGCTCAATATAATCAACGGTAGAAGTGCTGGAAAAACTAATTTCATTTTTGCGGACTACCAACCTGCCTTTTCCACAGACACTTGTATATTTCTCTACGCTTCATTTGTGGAAACATCCCGGGTTGGTAATTCAAATGTTCCCCTCCTACGAGTTCTTGAACGAAAAACAAATCAAGAACATATCCACCCCTACAATATAAAGCATCTTCAGTATGTTCCTGTAAACACTTCCTATTTGGAACTTTGTCAGTTAACACTAAGAACTGAATTAGGTGATCCCATAGCAATTTCAAAAGGTTTGGCTGTGATTACATGCCATTTTCGACCCATCATTCAATAACAAGATGTCTAATAGAAAAGTGGTATTCATTTGTCCTGATATTGACTGCTATGTTAATACTCTTAGCCCAAGACAACACGGCAATGGAAAGGACTATTACAAAGGGCGCTCGTCAATGTCTGGCTATGGTCTTGGCAGTTGGTTTGCTAAGCTGTTTCGCTCTTCACTACCACTAGCTAGAAAATATCTTGTACCGGCTGCTACAGATTTTGCATCCTCTACACTATACGATGGGGGCTCTGGCAAGGATTTAAAAAAAAGTGCTACGGAAAATCTTAGGTCTAGTGCGCGAACCCTTGACGAGGGATTGAAACAAAATGGTAAAGGTTTAAAAAGGTCGAGAAACAATGCGTCACTCATCAGTCTCTACTCAGGTCGGAAACGAAAGACATCACCACTGTCAAAGAAAAGAAGGAAAAAGCCGACACGTACTGTAAACACTAGTAGAAGAAAAAGAAGCCCCAGGAAGAGAATTGTTAGATTGAAACTAGATTTCTTTTCTTAAGACGTCCTACCTACCCCAAAAGGATTCTCAAACATCAATCACCGCCTCAATGAATCTATTCAATTCTGAAAATGTTGATGTGAGTGTCAATCGTGGATACTATGAACAATTTTATCCTCAACAACCCCTCTCCGATAATATCCACTGTCAAATTAATTCCAATGAAGACTACTTTATGGACATGTCTTCAACATTTATAGATTTACAAATGAAAATCCAGAAATCTGATAATACAAGGTCAATTCGGGCCGATGGAATATCCTATGAAAATTGTATATTACATAATTTATTTCGTCAAATCAGTGTCTACATCAACGGCACGCTGGTGAGCACAAGCAGACATCTCTCAAATTATACAAGCTATATGCAATTCATGCTAATGATACCCAAGTCCTATAAGGAATTGAGAGGCACCTCCAATGGATATGAATATATTACTAATACTGATAGTACAGATGCACTTGAAAATGCTACAACTAGCGAATTACATCTAGTTGGAAAAATATATCATAAAATATTTAATATACCCCAATGGCTACCACCCAATGCTAAAGTGGATATAAAACTGACGCTTGCACCATCCAATTTCATATTGAGAAAAGAACTTGCTTCCAATCCTGATGTAACTCTCTCCCTCACCTCGGCAATACTTCATGTTCGGAAACAACAAGTTATGAGTTTTGTTGCTTTGGCAGTGGAAAAACTGAGAGTCAGTGGAAATAATATTAAACTACTTGTTCCTCATACAATCACCAATCAACGTCATATTGCCATGGGGTCACGCACCTTCACCGACTCATCCTTTATCAATGGCGAAATTCCGTCAAAGCTCGCTTTGGCATTTGTAAAAAGCGCTAGTGCAATAGGATCGTGGACTGGATGTCCACATAAATTTGAAATGTTTGGACTTTCATCTTTTGTGTGCAAAGTAAACGGCATCCCACTCTACAATCTATCTTTTGATAAATCCTATAGAACATTGCATGAGTTGACCACACACACCCTAGATCATGATTCGCAACTATTTAAAAATGGTATGACCGAAGAAATGTTTGCTAAAACACTTGGTATCATTGTACTATATTTGTCTGGCACGCAGGATATGAGTATAGTACGTACGGGGAGCGTGCGTTTAGAGTGTACATTTGCCAACCCATTGGCTGAGAGTATTGCACTAATCTCATTAAATCAATATGAAACCTATTGGGAAGTCACTCCCGAAGGCAGTGTTCTACTAGACTTGGCACCCTGAACACCCGTCAAATAATCAATGTATTTAATATGGATCCCTACATGTCCCAGTACGAATCCTATTGTCTGCCCTCGGACTTTTTTGGAAAAATTCAAAGTGGAAACAATACCTTGATTATTATTAATAGCAGTCCGTCGACTGCCTTGATGGGTTATTAGCTGTACATCTTACAAACAATGAAGACGACGATTGAATTTTTTGATCATCTTGGTCTACCCTATAAATTCCACACACCCCACATCAGCGACTATATTGAGAGCAGTGGGAAAACTATTATTCAAAATCGGAGGAGAATGCAGGATCTTTCGACTAAAAGCCTTGGTTTCCATGCACTACTATATTTTTTTTCCGATGTCGCGGCTATACTTATACGCAGTTTCTCAACAATTATGGTGACAATCCACGTCTGAACGACTTCCTACTGGAAAATATTCTCTCAGACCTTTACAGTATAAATTGCAGTGCCCTAAGAGTAAAGTGGTTAAAAAATGTTTGTGAATTTGCTTATTAATAAAATGCATATATATATATATATATATATATACAACAATGTCTTTAAATCTTCACTTTAGATTTTTTCATTTGTGTACAGGCAACTGTCGTGAACAACTAGTGCCGGTAACTCATTTGGATTGACTTTATATTGATCTTGATTGACTGCAAAGTTTGGGTCACATATTCTACAGTATAATGTAACTTCACTCTTGTCATATCTCTTTGTATAGTCAATGATACTATTTGCATTCATATTATGAAATTCACGAATTTCAACGTGTCTATTTGAAGCAATATCGCATACAGTGTTTTCAAATGGTGAATCACATTCGGTAACTGCCAAATAAAAATCATTAAGTTTATAGCCATAATAGACAGTTTCGTCACAACGATGACGTAGAAACCAAATTGTCTTGTTACCCCGACAGTTGAATCGTAGACCTGGCTCCTCTTCCCAGAATAATTTAAATCCACGACGATAACAATCTCGTAGAAATAAACTAAAATCACGTTTGGGATTGTTTCCAATCATAGTGGGGTAAGTTTTCTCCCACTGATCACATTTATCATAGTGACAATTGGAGCACAGGTGTCCTCTAGGGTGAGAGTCACAAATCTCTTCAAGACATGAATTACATCCTTTAATTTGTACTGCATAGCCTCTATGTAATTTACAAGGATTACATAATTTGCACTTTCACTATAGTCATCAATAATTGTACAATTCTCACACTGAGTCCAACTGCCAAGAGTGTACATGCATAGTGGGCATGTATAGAACATTTTTTTGGGTTTCCGATGTCAACTCTCTCACAGCTAAAACGAAACTGATCGTCCCTGCTGACGGATAAATTCAAGGTGGAGGAATGGAGTAACTCTGTGACGTCGGCTCTTTCAAATGTTGGGGGGAGCCATCTACATTGAATCTATTGGCAATGTTTTCAAAAGTGTATCCACGATATGATTCTGCCTTGTTCCAATTAATGCATCAATAAATTGAGTATAAGCATTTGAGTCACATTGGCAAAGCTTCATACAATAGTCCAATGGGGGAGAATCAGTCCTCATTATATTGTCAAGTGTTCCCCGAGAGAATATCCTGCGTTGAAGAGATAACTCTAGAAAATCGTCATCCAAAATCAAATGTTTTTCCATAAACACTAGATTTGATCTAATTCTCTCTCTCTCAAATTTATTTATTTTTCAATCCTTTCACTCTGACTGCTGACTCTAGACTGACCATGATTCGTTCGCCTAAGATTCTAACCTGACAAAAAGAAAGGGAACATTTTCGATTTCGAAACAATTTTATTGAATAATTACAACAATAATACTAAGCATGTACAATTAGCAAAACTGTTTATTGTCTTCGATATGTTTTACTAATGCACTTAAAGCACATTCAAGTCTATTCACATGCGCTATATCAACTTTTGCAGCGAAACATAATTGATCCTCCATTTTAAATTTCCTCAAGGATATCACATATCTTGCACATACTTCATCTTATTCCAGACAAAGCCGTGATCCTCTCGTGATTTCCACCGCAATGTTTGGTGCTCTTGTATTATTGCTACCAACTCCACTATCAACTTCTAATAGGGTAAACATTCCACTCATCATCAGCACAAATATATATCCAAATGAGTAAAGTCAAACTGTTCTCACTCCTTTGAATTCAATTCACAGATTAATAAAAACTATAGCAAAAATCCTTTCCTTATATTCTCTGCAATCCTCTCCCGCTAATATGTAACCAGCCCTCTGATTGGTTCAGAAGTAGGCATGTACTTCCTGTTTCCTATTCCTGGATCAATAAAATTCCCCCATCGATTACACAATCAATTTCTCGGAAATCCACTTCCCCTTCGATTACGCAATCAATTTCTCGGAAATCCATTTCCCCCTCTTGTCCTAGATCAATATATCCTTTCCCCACCGTTAATGCGCATGTGCAAACTTCGCCCCGGAGACTGTAAACAACAAATAAATCGACCATGAAACATCCATCAAAGTTATAAAAATCCTGTTTTTTCTTTATCAGTGACAAAAGCCATAAAAATATGCATAAATTGTTGTTGACATCCATGAAAAACAACAAATAAATTGATAAACACTCTTAACCATCCAAGAAACATACATAAAAGTGAGAAAAACCTTGTGTTTTCAAGTGAGAAAAATCCTGTTTTTCATTCTCAGTGACAAAAACCATAAAAAAAATGCATAAATTGCTGTTGACATCCATGAAAAACAACAAATAAATTGACAAACACTCATAACCATCCAAGAAACATCCATAAAAGTGAGAAAAATCCTGTTTTTTCATTCTCAGTGACAAAAACCATAAAAACACGCATAAATTATGTAATATCAGAGTTAGACTTAATTATAGATGGCAGCACGGTGTTCGTTCTGTGCTGGTACCCCTTTCCCTACTGATTTCAATTGTGGGTTGTTTTCATCCACAATGTTTATCAACAAAACCTTTGTTGGTCGCTTGAACACGATTGTTGAACAATATTATCTCGCAAGAACAGATTATTGATGAACAACGTCGGCAGAAAAGGCCTCGCTTGTGTTCTGTCTCGACTGTCTTACAATGTCAGTGCTAATGAGTATTTCTTTATTTTTGTTTGCTAACATTCAAACAGACATGTTAAGAAATTATACTGTATTTTTTAGATCACAGTATGTTGTACCTTTTTTCTTTATTAGCATCACTAATAACAAATTTAACACTAACCAGAGTCAGTATTTTTTTCTTTTTACAAACTCTCCTAACAGTAGGTGACCACCGAATCACGGCTCCCAGGCTCAGATAAATAAAAAAACAAGTTTTTTAACTGAAAGTAAGGAGCGATACTAAAACTTAAAAACATTAAAACGAACAGAGGTTATTCCGTATTTGAAAGGGACTGTCTCCTCCTCAACGCCTCGCTCTTTACGCTGAAGTTTTTTTTTTATTATTTAAAAAATATATTTTTCTGGGAAAGAGTCAAACTTTAGCGTAAAGAGCGAGGCGTTGAGGAGGGGACAGCCCCTTTCATATACGGAATAATTTCTGTTCGTTTAAGTTTTAATGTCGCTCCTTACTTTAAGTTAAAAAACTTGTTTTTTTATTTAATTTATGAACGATTTCGAATTAATGCAGGTTTTGATTTTGGCTCACCGTACATGAATAATTAAAACGAAATTTGCATATTAATTTAACTTTCTTTTGGCTAAATGGCTTTCTCGAAAGTTGTTTAATCTTATTTACGAACGTTTTTATTAGTTAAAAATATACGTAACTTACGAATTAACTTACGTAACATAATTCAATATTCGATTATTTTTATTACGTATATTAGGGAGTTTGCCCCCTAGTCAATACCTCGCCCTTTACGCTAAATTTCGAATTTTTTGCGAATTCTTTAAGAATGACCCCTTAATCACAAAGGCCGTTAATTAGAATAAACAGCTCTTATGAAAATACCAAAAAAAAACTTTACCGTAAAGACTGAGGTATTGACTAGGGGGTGAACCCAATCATATACGTAATAGTTTCTTTTCGTTTTAAGTTTTTATGTTGAAAAGTTTTCAGTTGTTAACTTGTTTTTTTTTTTTATTTATTTAATTTCTGATCGTTTTTTAAAATAATGCCGGGAAATCCGGCAACCTCTTCGCAATAATGTCCCTTCTCCCATGAAAACTTCCTCCATGGAAAGACCCTCCCACGTAACCCCCGACACCCCTACCCAACTAGCAGAAAAAATCCCTCCTGAAAACGTCTGTATACATCCCAATAACCAATACTATATGTAAACATTGGGCAAAGTTCATAACTTGCAGACCTTCCCCCGGAGGTGGGGGATTAATCATCCTCAAAGACAAAGTTATTATTTTTCGACCATACTGAACAAAATGGCTATCTCAGTTTTGATCGGGTGACTTTGGGAAAAAAATGAGCGTGAGAGGAAGGTTAGTTGCCTTCCATTTTTTTATCACTTAAAAAGGGCACTAGAACTTTTAATTTCGGTTCGAATGAGCCCTCCCGCGATATTCTAGGACCACTGGGTCGATACGATCACCTCTGGGAAAAAAAAACAAACAAACAAATAAACACCCATCCGTGATCTTTCTTCTTGCAAAAAAAATACAGAATTCCACATTTTTAAAGATAGTTGCTTGAAACCTCTACAGGAGGGTTCTCTGATACCCTGAATCTGATGGTTTGATTTTAATTAAAGTTCTATGACTTTTAGGGGGTGTTTCCCCCTTTTTCGAAAAAATGGCAAATTTTATTAGGCGCGTAACTTTTGATGGGCAAGACTAAACAGATGAACCTGTTATGCTTGAAAGAGGCTTAAAATGCCAATTCATTTAAAATATGTACTGGTATAATAATTCCGTTTTTTAGAATTTAAGTTACTATAGAGCTAGTTAGTCCCTTTCTTATAGTTCATTAGCACGAACTGCTTGATTACAAGCTCCTGCTTTTAAGCTGTAATTGCTGTTTTAACTTTCAGAAATCCAAGAAAAATCCCCTTTTTTCAGCATACTTTATTGGATATGGCTATATTTGCTGAATGTTCTATGAAATTGCTAACTGGAAGGTTAACATACCATATAGCATACCAATACCATTGGTATGCCGTAGTACGATTCAATGTACTACTCAACCCTCTTTACAAATACAATAATTGCTATTATTGCAAATTCGATTTGGATCTAACTACATAAACACATGATCATTTTAAAATTTTATCCCATATAGAGACATTTGAACAACAACAACAAAAAAAAACAACAACAAACAATCCAATAGTACAATCACAAATGCCCACAGAGGAGGATTTGCTAAAAAAAAAAAATTAACAGTCCAGGACCCAGATCCATGATCAGTACTCTGTTGATATTTGACCGTCGTCTATTTCAAATGAATCAAACAGTTCGTGGTAACGAACTGTAAGTAAGGAGCGACCCGGCTCAATGATAACCGAAACTCTAGAAAACGGAATTGTGATACAAATAGATGCATCAAAAGAATCAGATTTTAATGCTGACTTCAAATATATAAGTTTCATCAAGTTTAGTCCTACCCATCAAAAGTTAGGCGCCTGAGAAGATTTGGCTGATTTTCAAAAAAAGGGGAAAGACCCCCTAAAAGTTATTGAACCTTAATGAAAATCACACCATCATATTCAGCGTATCAGAGAACCCTACTGTAGAGGTTTCAAGCTCCTATCTACAAAAATGTGGAATATTGCATTTTTTTGCCAGAAGAATGATCACGGATGCGTGTTAATTTTTTTTTTTCCCTCAGGGGTGATCGTATCAACCATGGTCCTAGAATATCGTGGGAGGGCTCATTGGAAAGTAAATTAAAAGTTCTAGTGCCCTTTTCAAGTGACAAAAAAATGGAGGGCAACTAGGCCCCCTCCCACGCTCATTTTTTACCAATGTCTCCCGATCAAAATTCTGAGATAGCCATTATGTTCAGCATGGTCGAAAATATGATAACTATGTCTCTTAGGATGACTTAATCCCCCGAAGTCACCGGGGGGAGGGCTAAAAGTTATGAACTTTACCCAATGTTAACATATAGTATTGGTTATTGGGAAGTATACAGACGTTTTCAGGGGGGGGGGGGGTTCTGGTAGTGGGGGGTGGGTGGGTCGGGGGTTATGTGGGAGGATCTTTCCATGAAGGGAGTTTTTATGGGGGAAGGGACATTGCCATGAAGGGGACACCGGATTTCCCAACATTATTTAAAAAAAGATCAGAAATTAAATATAAAAAAACAAGTTTTTCAACTGAAAGTAAGGAGCAACATCAAAACTTAAAACGAACAGAAAACATTCCGTATATGATTGGGTTTAATCCCTAGTCAATACCTGGCTCTTTAAGCCAAAGATTTTTAGTACTTTCATAAGTGCTATTTATTCTAAATAACGGCCTTTGTGATTAAGGGGTCATTCTTAAAGAAATGGAACAAATTCGCACTTTAGCTTATAGAGCGAGGTATTGACTAGGGGGTAGGCCTCCTACTATACGTATTAAAAATATATGAATACAGAAGTTCGTTACGTAAGTTAATTCGTAAGTTACGGTGCGCATATCTATTACTAATAAAAACGTTCGTAAATAAGATTAAACAAGTTTTGAGAAAGCCATTTAACTAAATAAAAGTAAAATTAATATGCAAATTTTGTTCAAAAACGTTCAAAAATTAAATAAAAAAAACAAGTTTTTTAAAACTGAAAGTAAGGAACGACGTTAAAACTTAAAACGAACAAAAATTATTTCGTATATGAAAGGGGCTGTCCCCTCCTCAACGCCTCGCTCTTTACGCTAAAGTTTGACTTTCTCACAACTCTATTTTTTTTAAACAATGAAAATATTTTTCGGAAAGAGCGAGGCGTTGAGGAGGGGACAGTCCCTTTCATATACGGAATAATTTCTGTTCGTTTTAAGTTTTAACGTCGTTCCTTACTTTCAGTTAAAAAAAATACTTGTGTTTTTTATTTAATCTATTTTATGATTCATTCCGATAAATTTCTCAATTTAGCTTCAAAAATTCCATCTTGCTTTCCCTTCTTCTTTCTCCAAATCTTGGACATTGTGTTCATTATTAGCTGACCTTGAACTATTGTCAATGTCGAAAATGGCAAAATTAAAAAAAGTTAGATCAAAAAATTTTACTTTGTTGACTGTAAACTTGGAATAGATATCGAATTGTGTGCTTGTTTTTTCTTAGGTGTACCGAAAAAAATATGAGTAGTCACGTGTCAGTTGAATTTCAAATAAATTATGTGATGGCAGAGGTCACCATATTTGGAAAAACCGTTAAATTTTGATTTAAATGGTATTTTATCCAGCTAGCAAATAGATTGGACATTTGACAAATTTATTGGCCAGGTATATGAGATTTGTTTTTTTCTGCTAATTTATTTCTTATTTTGAGGAGAGTATCTTATTTTTAGTTCTTGTTTTGAGGAGAGATAGCCGGGTTTTATATTGTGGCGTTTTATATTGTCTGAAGAGTCTTCTTAAACTTTTATAAATTGATGTGCATCTCAGCTTTTGCCATTAATTTACATTTATTTTTAAGGAAGATATGACAGATATACCAAGTTCCGTAGAATTATTCGAAGAGCCGTCATATAACTCTGCTGAAAGGAGTACTAAAAAGGATAATCTGAAACGAAATCAGATAATAGATAAATGTGCTAAAAGAGGAGCCAATAAAGAAGTTCGGTTACTAATGAAGAAAGTATTTACTACTGAACAACTGCGCTTATGCTCTGTTGAAGGTACAGCGAAAGGCTCAAATAAGGGTGTTGGTTGTAAGCGGCCACCTTTACCAAGGATGAAAACCCAGGCCATTATAGGTACAAATTTTATTTTGAGTTTTTTGTTTTGTGCTTTAAATTTAACTGAAATAGATTTTCACTTTTCCCTGATTTCATTTGTAAAATTCCTTCAGAAAGCCTGAATTTCGAAGTTGTATCAATATTACATCTGTCATCAACATTTTTTTTCTTCTTTTGTACTATAAAAGATATAACCTAAAACGTCTGATATAACCTAGTATGTTCTGAAAAATATTATTCTTTATTCTTTTTTAGAATGGAATCGATCCGGCTGAATAAGCCAAGATTTCGAGGCTTCGTCTTCGCATCTATATATACTAATTTTGTATATTGGATCAACTATGATGTAGATTTTTGCTAATTGTCTCGTTTTCTTACGAGATTAATTAAAAAAAACTTTCCGTAAAAGAAGTTTTTCAAAGAAAAGTAAAGGTAATATTAAACTCAACATCAGCAAAAATAAATTCCTATAGTAATTACACACTCAAAACGCCCAGAAATTACTATTAAAGAATAAATGAAACCCCAAACGAACAGAAATTAAATAAACAATCATAGCAAACAAACATACAACAGGTATTAATATAAAGAATAAATAAATCTTAAAATGAGCAAAACTTAAATTGAATAAACAAATAAAGCTTAAAACGGACAAAAATCTCTAAAAACAAGAGCTTGGTTTCTGATCGCTTCCCTGACTGTAAAAGTCTAAAACCTACTGCGTCACTGGCGCTTCACTGAAAACGAATTATATTTCAAATATTTTCTTTTGTTCTTATTACAACATTGAAAATAAAAATAACCTTGAAATAGAATCTTAGATTCATGAACTTTCAGCAATTAATATCATTGTATATCAAATATTCAGTTTAATTTTACTAGTTCTTTCCAAGACTGTTCAAGACACAGTAGTTTCCATTACAAGCAAGAGTTTGGCTACTGCCCCCTTCCCTAAGTGTAAAAGTCTAAAGTCCACTGCGTCATTGGCGCTTTGCTGAAAACGAATTACAATACAAATATTTTCTTTTGTACTTATTACAACATTGAAAATACAAATTACAGTGAATTAACATCTTGAACCGTGAGCTTTCAGCAAATAATGCCATTGTATGTCAAATATTCAGTTTAATTTTATCTTTTCTTTCCAAAACTGTTCAAGACACATATAGTTTTCAGTAAAGCGCCAATGATGCAGTAGGCTGTATACTTTTAATGTTAGGGAAGGAGTCAGTAGACAAACTCTTGTTTGTATTAATTTTTGTTCGCTTCAAGCTTGATTTGCATATTCAATTTAAGTTTTACTCGTTTTAAGATTTATTTATTCATTTATATGGTACCTGTTGTATGTTTGTTGGCTATGATTGTTTATTTAGTTTTCTGTTTGTTTTGAGTTTGAATTATTATTGGAATTTAATTTCGGCTGATCTTAAGCTTAATAGTCTTTGCTTTCCTTTGAAAAAGTTCTTTTTCGGAAAGTTTTCGAAAATTAATTTCTATTCGTTTTTGATTGCCGAAGTTTCAAGTTTTCAACATCCACCATTTCTTTTTTTAAACATCAAAGTTTCATCAAAGTAAAGAAAGTATAAAAGTAAATAAAGCATCAAGGTAACAATAAGCAACTCTAACTTACAGGGGAGCTGGTTGCCCTTTGATCACTTTTGACTCTAGAAAACGGAACTAGAACTTTCAATTTAAAATTGAATGACCCCCTCCAGAGTTAATACGACCATCCCTTCCGCAAAAACCTTACATGTCAACAACAGGCAACTTGCATATGTTACATTCCTTGCCCCGGGGGCTGTGGGGGATTTGTCAACCCCTGAATTATAGTTTGGCTTTTGGCTTGTATTTGACTTCTGGACTATTTTAAACAAAATGACTTTTTCAGAATTTTGATCGGATGGATTGGGGAGGGGGGAGGGTGTAAAGGGGGGGGGGCTGGTTACTCTTCGACCACTTTCGAATCTTAAGAGCACCCCTTGCATAAAAACGTTATAAATTAACAATGGGCAACTAGCCTAGCGTATAGCCCCTGCACCGAGGGCTGGTGGCCTTATCAAACCTGGAAGCATAGTTAATTGACATTCGGACTATTTTGAACAAAATGGCTATCTCAAAAGTTTAGTCGGAAGCTTTTGGTAAAAAGGGAGGGGGTGAGACTGTTTGCCCTCCAATCACTAGCTTGCGTAACTTACAACCCTTTACCTGGAGGCTTTTGGAGGTTTTGTCAACCTCGGAAGCATAGTTATTTGACCTTTGTACTATTTTGAACAAAATGGCTATCTCAAAATTTTGGTCGGATGTATGTGGGGAAAAGAAGGAGTTGAAGGGGAGGGGGTGGTTGGTTGCCCTCTGATCACTTTTAAGTCTTAAAAAGGGCACTAGGACTTCCGGTTTCCAATCAAATGAGACCCCTCCAAAGTTTATGTGACCACCCCTTCCATATGAAGTGCCTCTGGGAAAAAATAATAAATAAATAATACAATGTTGAAGCTATTTAAGATTTATTTATTTATCTATATTTGCACCTGTTATCTTTATGCTTGCCATGATCGTTAATTTTAATATCTTTTTGTTTTGGGTTTCACTTATTCTTTAATGGTAATTTCTAGTCGTTTTGAGTTGGAACTAGAAAGGGAGAACTTTGGAAAGGGGGGCTAGTTGCCCTCTGATCACTTTTGACTCTCAAGATGGAATCAGAACTTTATTCCAATCAAATGAGCCTCTTCCAAAGTTTACACTACCACTCTTTGCATAAAAACCGTATATTCCCTTGGGATACCTTACAGCCCTTACCCCCAGGCACTGGGGGGTGTCTACCCTGGAGGAATTGTTATAATATCTTTGGACTATTTTGAACAAAATGTCTTTCTCAAATTTTCGATAGGATGTGTTTGGGGAAAAGGAGTCTTAGGGGGGGGGGTTGCATTCTCATTACTTTTGGCTCTTAAATTTGCTATCAAATGAGCCTCCTCCAAAGTTTATCCAACCACCCCTTCCATAAAATCCTATATGCCCCGAGGCTTAATTTACAACCCTTGCTCCCGGGTTCTGGAGAGAGGGCTGTGTTAATCCCAGAGTCGTTGTTGTATGATCTTTGGACTATTTGAAGCAAAATGGCTATTTAAAAATTACGATCAGATACATTTTTAGAAAAGAGGGTGTGGGAGGGGATTGTTGCCCTTTACACACTTTTGACGCCTAAGAAGGGAACTAGAACTTTCAATTTCCAATCCAATGAGCCTCCTCTAAACTTATACGACCATCCTTTCCATAAAAACTTCATATTCCCAAGTGGAATAACTGACAACCCTTGCCCCCGGGCTCTGGGGGGCATCAACCCCGGAGGCATTGTTTTATGATCTTTAGAGTATTTTGAAAAAAATGGGTATCTCAAAATTTTGATCTGATGCATTTGGGGAAAAGAGGGTCTGTGGGTCTAGCTGTCCTCCGATCACTTTTGACTCTTCAATAGCGCACTAAAACTTCCGATTTCCTATCAAATGAGCCCCCTACAAAGTTTGCATGGCCACCCCTTCCATATGAAGTGCCTCTGGGAAAAAATGAAGATAATAAAACATTGAGCCTTAATGGCCTTTACTATTGGCAACGCTATAAAGTTGTCTCTGATTTTTTTTTTATCGAAAGAGTATTTTCTCTTAAAATAAATTTTTCACGCTACCCAAATTGCCTTTGTTTCTATATAAATGTTCAAACTGTCTCTATGAAATTCTACCTGATCTTGATCTTGATAGTTGCTCTATTCTTATTCAATCCGGGGAAAAAAATTCATTGCTAAATCCGGTACAACTTATTACCAGCTTCAGTACCCCCCCACGGACCATGGGTCATCGATATTGTTGTTGTCAGAATTTAAAACGGAGCTCGAAAGCTAATTGAGGAAAATGAAGAGTTTGAGGAAGAAACCAGGGGTATGAAAAGGTGACTTGTTAAACTTTACATGCCTTTGAAATTTTTTTGCAAAGAATGGTGGTCTTACCTCTTAAGGACTGGAATAGTATATGATACTATAGCATATACTATATCATATACGTGTACGTATATCATGTACTGTATCATTATACGTTTTAAGCTTGATTTTCATATTGATTTTAAGTTCTATTCTTTCTAAGATTTATTTAGTCATTTACATTAGTACTTGTTACATGTTTGTTTCCTATGATTGTTTATTTAATTTCTGTTCGTTTTGGTTTCATTTGTTCTTTAATAGTAATTTATGGTCGTTTGAGTCTGGGTTATTTTAGATTTTTATCTCTGCTGATCTTACGGTTAATATGGCCTTTATTTTTCTATGAAAAACTTCTTTTACAGAAATTTTTTTTTAGTTAACAATTTAGTAACAACCATGCATTTTCTATTGCATATACCCTCTGAAATGTCTAAATCTAAATTTATCGTGTTATTCTTTACTTTTGAGTCATAGAGTGACAAATGAACAATTTCAATTGGATTAAGTAATTCCTAAATGCAGATTTTGTTGTCCATCATTTTCGTTTGTGTTTCATTGTGATGTTTGTTGCTGTATGTTGCTTCATTACAAAAATTTTCATTAAATTACAAAGTTGTTACTAATCTTTTTGCAGTTATGATAGTCTTTTAATGTTTGTAATAAAGACGTTTCTTCAAACTTCTAGCCTGAGACTACAATGTGTAAAATCTTGAAGGAATTATTTTTACTTTGTACATCTTCTGACTTCATAAATAATAATTTATATATACATCCATTGCAATGGTAATACATCCATTGCTTTTCTTTCAAAGAAAATAAAAGGATTTTGTAAATTAGTTATTCATACTGTTTTGATTTCTTCTACTACTTATTTTGTTTCAGAGTATGTCACATCAAAGTACAGTGAAATTCAGCCAAAAGATGTCAAAGAAGCTATGGGTGTTTATTTGCGGGATTTCAGGAGGAAGTGGACAAAATGTAACACGGAGTCAAGTCGCTCAAATGTTGAAAGTTGTGATGAATACTTGGAGATACTTGATTATCAACAAGGTTCTTGTTTTCCCTATTTTCATCATAACTATTGCTTTCCAATATGTTTCCAATTTTGGAAACATATCCGATTATGTAATTATGTTTCCAATATGAAAGATACGCCACCTTTTAAACTAAAAGAATGCAATACACACATATGCATTTTCTGGTATCAAGCACATTGTGTGTGCCTTATATATTGCTTGTCTTTTGCCCACATTAATCAGTACGCTTTATACATATATTGAACCTTCGTTTAAAGAAAACAAAACGATATATTTTAATAGTGCAGCGCCCTCAAGGAGTAAGTTACAAATCGATGAATTGAAGTAAAGATCTTCCCCTTAGTCCAAATCGGCTGTGCTGATCCCTGTTTCATGGCTATTCAGCCAGGAAGTGCAATGGAGAGGGGGGCAGCCAACCCCAATTTCGCACACCTTTCCTGTTTACCTTCTCCAAATTTATCCTGGTCCCCATTTAGAACTGGGTCAACTCTGGCTAAGCTTACAGAATCACACCACTGACCCCTGTCCCTAACCTAACAATCGCGAACACCAGGGTTCCAACATCAGCCCTTAAAATCGAAAAAAAAAAAAAAAAAATAATTCTTTACCCAGCCTATAGATTAATGGACTGATCGATGGAAGATTGATGGATTTAGTGAAGGTGTTTCTCAAGTACTCTCTGCTAGGTATTTCTTCCTTGAAGCAATCGGATTGAGATAAGTGCCTACGTAAGGAAAGAAAGCTTCTTTAACAGAGAAGGTTAACAATGCTTGTAGGAGAAAATCATTCACGGCACATCTGCTTTTAATATAGAAGAACAATATAGAAATTGCAGTTCTTAGCTGCAATAAGGATTTTGAGAATACCTTTTTTGATCGATTTACATGAAAAATCAATAAATAACAAGTTTAGTTTCTTCAATGAATGCAAAAAATAATTCATTTTTCATCTATGAGGACAAAAAATAAATAATTTTGTAATGAATTGGTATAAACCTAGGGTCTTACCAGTACATAAGGAAACATATTAAGAAAACAATTCCTACTTCATAATATTCAGAATAATCCTAGTTAAAACATTTTGCAGGGAGAGAACCTTTCTCTTCACTTCTTTCACTGTTGTACAATTTAAAAAAAAAAAAAAATTGAAAAAAAACATGGATTTAACTACATCTTTTCCGTTTTTCGAATAATCTATAAATGTAATTAAACACCAATTTTGCCATCTAATAATTCTCACCAAAAGATATTAATAGACAAATACTGATAAATTAGGTTAAGTTTGGTAGGTTTGGTTAGATTAGTCAGATTGCGGTTGGGTGTTAGTTTATAAACGATTTTCAAGACTTAGAAAATAGACACAAATATTTCAAAATGTATTTGAAAAACTAGAAATACAAGGAAAATAGTGAAGATAAAAGTTCTCCCCCTGCAAAATAGTTAACTAGGATTATACTCCATATTATTATTATGAAGTAAGAATTAATTTCTCAACATGCTTCCTTATGTACTGGTAAAACCCTAGGATTATACTAATGAATCTATTCAATACTAAATTGAAATAAATAGTATATTTGAACGGATTTGCATATCTTTAGTGCTTGTATAGTATCATAGCTTGCATAGTATAGGTAAGATTACTATAAAAACATTACTATCACAAAATGTCCCCAAAATATAATTTGTCACAAAATGTGTCACAAAATGTAAATTTGTCCCCGAAGGGACAAGTTTACAAAAGATGTTTGAAGTAGTTTCAGAATGCCTAGAGGACAAATGAACAGCCTAGACCATCAAACGATGATAAGATCAATCCGAGCGGCTAAAGTAAAGAGTATTGAAAAAAATATCTAAAGTAATGATAACGAAAAAAAAGAACAAATATAAACAGTCAGAATACTTCCGTCAGCAAGAATAACAACGACTCTAAAACAAAAGTGAAGAACAAAGAATATGCGGCTAAAAGATATGCCACTTTGAGAACGAGGAAATATGCGGTTAAAAGAAAAGCGGCAGTGAGAATTACAAGCAATCGAAAGAAAGCGTTTATAAGAACTTGAAATTGAAAAGAAAGTGAATAAAAAAACAATTCTGCTGCTAGAAGACAAGCGACAGCAAAACCAGAATGAATCAAAAAGGAAAGTGAAGAAGAAAGAACATTACGTTAGAAGAACAGCGTCATCACAATCTTCGATGCCAACAAGATGTGTTTCAAATCCCAGTTCAAGCCTTCAAAAAAGTTATAAAAAACACAATTGTTTATTAAAAGTCATTGGGTTCCTTCAACGTTCTATGTGTTCCCTGGGGACCCCTCATTCGGAGGTTGCTAGTTACAACGAGAATCAATACATACAAGCCTACCACATGCCGAGTGCCGGGGCTCGGCTTCGAAATCGGCTACATAGTTTTTTTGTTTTTTTTTAAACTGGAATATTGACATATCTGGCCACTAAAACGATCTAAAAATGTTACATCTTTAATGAAGAATTTGCATTTTTTTTTTCCATGGTGATTGTATCGAACTTATGGTGACGCCTTGACGTCAAGAAGAGGCTCACATTGTCTGCAGTTACAAGATAAGTGACAATGAGAATCGATATATACAAGCCTGTTGCGTAGCCATGACGGGTCCCGACCTCGAAATCGGCTGCATAGTTTTTTTTCTTCTTAAAACTGGTAAATTGGTATTTCTGGCCACAAGAACGATTTAAATACTTGAATCATTGAATGAGACTTAATCATTGCGAGATACACGTGACCAGTCTATAATGCCCTTTGAAAAAACATTACTTGTACTTGCCCCACCTCAGCACCGTCTCATCTTACCATAAGATGCTGTAGTGAATACCAGAACCAGGTCAAAGCTGAAATTGAACCCTGTTAAATTAAGACAAATCAGTATAGAAACTCGTTTGATCCATATTTAGTGGAAATATATAACAAATCGTAGTGATTTAATATATGTATATGTTTTTCATGGTTTTTATTTGTGTAAAGACTACGTAAATTAGCCTTGTGCTGTGTGTCTGTGTGTCTAAAGAAACCTTAGTCTATGTCTAAAGCCTAGTCTATGGCTAAGTCTACTACTACTAACAACTCACCGCTGCACCTAACCGCCTAAGGACAACAAAGCTACACACGCTTCTCCTCCATCCCAATCTGTTCAAAGTATCCCTCTCTACACCCTCCCCGTAAGTTCCCATTCCCCTTGAATCTTTCTTTACGACATCCTCCCACCCCAACTGAGGACGACCTCCTTTCCGTTTAGACCTAGACGGTTGACTGAAAAGGACAATCTAAGATTATATATATATATATATATATATATATATATATATATATATATATATATATATATATATATATATATATATATATATATATATATATATATATATATATATATATATATATATATATATATATATATATATATATATATATATATATATATATATATATGATGAGACAAAACAAGTAAAACTGGATAAAGAAATAAAAATATAAAATTCTGTGTTAAACAAATATCGTTAAAACAAGTAAAAGGGAAAAAAAAACAAGAAATATGGTATATATTGATAATAGTATCAAAATTCAATCCTTTTTAGCGTGATCAAATATTGACAATTGCTTTTTAATAACATGTTTGTAATGATGAAAAATCATTGAATATTTTTAGACGGGATCAATTTATTATCGAAGATGAAAGGGAAATCGAGTTGCAAATAACATTCTGTGATTAGTATGTCTATTGAATAATTGGTATTAGGCCTGCTTTTGATTGCTAGTTGGTAATATGCAATACAATCCTAAATTCAATGAGCAGCTTATGCAAGAGATAATACATTAATAAAATTATGAAATAAATTAAATGATAAAATAAAAGAATAATTAATTGTCAGTGGTGTCTATTAAGGCCGGGGCATGTTCCCCCTCTAGATTTTTTTTCTTCCCCCTCCTAGGTTTGGAAAATACATTTTTGGGGTATTTTCTTTTGTCGCTTTTGTAAGTATTTTTAATGAAAACTGTCTTTTTGAGTATTTTCATAGAAGAAATTGCAATAACAACAAAATTGCTTCTTTCCAAGATTTTTAGACAGAGAGAGAGAGAGAGAGAGAGAGAGAGAGAGAGAGAGAGAGAGAGAGAGAGAGAGAGAGAGAGAGAGAGAGAGAGAGAGAGAGAGAGAGAGAGAGAGAGAGAGAGAGAGAGAGAGAGAGAGAGAGAGAGAGAGAGAGAGAGAGAGAGAGAGAGAGAGAGAGAGAGAGAGAGAGAGAGAGAGAGAGAGAGAGAGAGAGAGAGAGAGAGAGAGAGAGAGAGAGAGAGAGAGAGAGAGAGAGAGAGAGAGAGAGAGAGAGAGAGAGAGAGAGAGAGAGAGAGAGAGAGAGAGAGAGAGAGAGAGAGAGAGAGAAGAGAGAGAGAGAGAGAGAGAGAGAGAGAGAGAGAGAGAGAGAGAGAGAGAGAGAGAGAGAGAGAGAGAGAGAGAGAGAGAGAGAGAGAGAGAGAGAGAGAGAGAGAGAGAGAGAGAGAGAGAGAGAGAGAGAGAGAAGAAGAGAGACAGAGAGAGAGAGAGAGAGAGAGAGAGAGAGAGAGAGAGAGAGAGAGAGAGAGAGAGAGAGAGAGAGAGAGAGAGAGAGAGAGAAAGAGAGAGAGAGTAAAAAGAAGCAATAATGTATGCATGTTCTAAGCTTATTCATTTTTCTCATAATCCTTCAATCCGAAATCAGAAACACTCGATTGCAACAGGGTTGTGGATTTTACAATCCAAAGGAGAATCTGATTGCCAGATTGTGAATCAAAATCAAAACCCACGATCATTTTGCGAATGGGAATCAAATTCGCAATTTGAGAACCCGGATTGTCAATCAGTAGGACCTACGATTGTAATGACAGTCATAGTCAAAATTTTCTTTTCTTTCAGGCTCTGGTAACTGTCAATAAGATTGGTG
The DNA here is from genome assembly GCF_049724085.1 of Artemia sp. Qi Xiang Cuo. Taxonomy (NCBI): domain Eukaryota; kingdom Metazoa; phylum Arthropoda; class Branchiopoda; order Anostraca; family Artemiidae; genus Artemia; species Artemia sp. Qi Xiang Cuo. Next base: position 43,548,446 of record NC_142794.1, read on the forward strand.
TGTTTAACTTGTCTTACAACCCTGGTTGGCCTTTCTTTTAATGATTTGGCGATCAAAATCATTTCAGGTGGTTTTTAGCCCGATACGACTTTTTGGACTTTTGGTCTTTGAAGCATAGAAGAAGTGGCAGATTATAGACATAAAGGTTTGACTTTCTTTTTCCTTTTTGTTTTAACTATCAAGTAGAAATAACTGTACGAAAAATTGAAAATACATCAAGTGAACATAAAATGAAACTTACTCGTCAAGACAATAAAGATTCTGACCGGTCTCAAAGTAAGCTGAAACACGAATGAATTATGCCTTCGACTCTTTATAATGGGAAATTCCCTGTTTGTTTTATAGGGGGAGCAGGATGCCATAGTAAGGAGTATTTTGCTACGTGTTATAGAACGTTGTATTGTAAAAAAAATAATTAGTAGTTGTTAATTATTCAGAACACACTCAGTTTTTCATCTGAATGTAAGATCTGAGAAAACCGGTTTCATAGCCACAAAGACAAGTGACGGGTGACAGAATGCATCGGACTTATATAATTGGGGCTATATATTTGGACATTGGGGGGGGGGGGTCGGTACAGTATGGTGTGTTTGCATGCAAAATGTGTTAGCGACAATTACTCTGCATATTATGAAGTAAGAATTATTTTCTAAATTCTTTACCCCCCCCCCCCTAATATGCAAATATATAGCCCAAATTATATAAGTCCGATGCACTCTGTCACCCAAGTTTGAAACCGGTTTTTACAGATCTATACAAAATCATATTAAATTTTTTTTTACAATAGATAGAGGAACAAATAAAATTAGTTGGATGCTAAATTAAGCTTTGATTTCAACTGAAAATTTAGTTTTATTGGTCTATGAAAGGGTTGTAAAAACTGCTCAGATGTTTCTTATTAGTACTTTTTTGAGCAAACGTCATATTTCTACGGCAGAACTAAGGTCCAACAGAATTATTTCCGACTTCAAATGGTTATCTCGTTCCATTTTTTTAATGAGATTGGATATTTTTAGTGGACACATGTATGTTTTTTCTAAATTTATGTTAAAAGGTTTTTTTGAGATGGATGAAGGGGTTTTGTAAGTTTTTTTTGGCTCATTTCATAGATGGAAGGCGATGTTGAAACCGGCTTTTACAAAATTTATTGGGTTTTACAAAAAATGTCCCCCTTTAATTAGTTTTAAAATGAGGAAATGAAAAACTAAAGCCGAATATGGCTGTTTCTAATTGTAACACACATATTGACGCCCCCTAGGTTCGGCTTCGGCCCTAGGAAACGGCATCTTCTCTATTGATAGTTAAATTTCTTTTTTACTGGCTTTGAGACTTTCTTTGAAAATATTTTTGAGACCCAGCCTTTCCCCCTTTAATTAGTTTTAAAATGAGGAAATGGAAAACTAAAGCCGAATATGGCTGTTTCTAATTGTAACACATATATTGACGCCCCTTATGTTCAGCCCTAGGAAACGGCATCTTCTCCTTTATTGATAGTTAGTGTTCTTTTTTACTGGCTTTGAGAATTTCTCGCTTGATTATCTGCATCCCACTATTCATAAATTCAAGTTTATCCGAATTTAGTTTTTTTTTTTATTCTTATCTTAAAAGGCCTCATAGAAATCTTTTATGGTACTTGTATGATATACCCCCTACCGCTCAAGTTGTTCATGTATTGATGCACTGTAAACCGGTTTCTTTTGTTAGTTTCTTTTACTTTAGCGTGAGAAAAGACAAAGAGAAGTGACAGAATAGATGGGAAACATATAATTTGGGCGATATATTTGCACATTAGGAGGGGTAAGGGTTAAGTATTTGGACAGTGTGAAGTTAGAAAACAATTCTTACATCATAATTTCAGAATAATTGTAGCTAGCCCATTTTACAGGCAGACTCGCTGTACTTTACAACCCCTGCCCCTAATGTGCAAACATATAGCCTAAATTTGTTTCCAAAGTATTATATTTTTATCATGCTTAGGTATATTTTATTAGGATTAACTTAACTTCACTTCTTGAGTGGTAGGGGGTACATCATACAAGAACCTCTTTTATTATGAAATCATTAACTGAAATTTTTGTTCAAGTAAAAGAGGAGGCTAAAATTCTTGAATGGACATGCATTACGTTATTTGTTTTAGGGAATCAACGACAATCTTGTGACTTTGGTAACAAACCCTTAGGTTTTATTTGTATTTGTTGATGTATCGCATAGATATCTGAAAAGTGGCTTGGGTCAGAGAAATAATGTCAGATTTATTTATGCTTGATATAGAGAATATGAGCCATCATTTTAGCTGCATTATGTGGTCAAATTTTTAACTTATTTCCATGGGCGCCCATGGGGGGGCCCCTGGCTGAATGATGTTGCCTTATTTCAGGGTTCGGACTCGCCTATAAATTCAATAAATTCCTATATTTTAATGCACTCCTATAAAATGCCTATATTTTGGTTAAAATCCTATTATTCCTATATTTTTGGCTGAAGAGCACCAAGAACATTGCTCATGATTTGCAATTTTCACTGCTCGTTAAGTAAGCCAAGATGTACTTTTCTTTGCTTTTGACTCTGCTTGTAGACTGTGCTGTTTTGGTGTTAGATCGATAAGTAATGACAATTTTGAGCTGTTTGAACTTAACTCACGATTTGGGTTGGCAGTAGTAAGCTGAGTCTGCCTGGGCTCTGCTGGTGTGCTGACTTAGTAGCCTATGTTTTGTTTTTTGTTATTTTGGGCCTGTCCGAAATGAGATCAGTATGTAGGCTAGCAGTCTCTGCTTAATGAGACTGTGAGTTCTTGTCACTTATGCGTTTCCTGGCTGAACGCTATAAAAAGCTGATGCGAATACGGCCCAGTTTCGGATATATCCATATTTTTTCTTTTTATGGCCTTTTAATCGCGGGATGCAATTTTGCAGGTGATACTTGGTAATTAACTATGGGGCCTAACAAGTTCAATAGTTCATGGCTTGCTAAGACGGATTGCAGCGGTAGAAAGATTGGCGAATGGTGTAAGACTGGGAACGACCAATACTCGTTCTTTTGCAAACTCTTCTTGAAATATCTTGGTTCCACAGCTGGGGTTGCTCAGCTAAACCAACATGTGCGATATGCAGAACACAAAGCCACAGTTACTGCTCAGCCACATTCACTTCAGCGTCACCTGAACAGACAATCTCGATTTGATGAAACCACCGAAGATAAACCATTAGTTGGTACAAACATGTTTTGTGAGCGTGATGCCGCTTATAAATCTGATTTAATATGGGAAGTTCAGATAGTACAGAGTTCCATGTCTGCTAATTCTTCAGACCATATTGTCGCAACCTTTCATGTGATGTTTCTCGGTAAGATGCCCGATAGAATATTCCTCTGGGGGAAGATACACACAGTTCTAATCAACAATACACTGCATCCTTACTGCACGGAAAAGCTTGTGAAGGACAGTCTGTTATATTGTTTATTAGAACAGAACGAGACACCCAACCCAACTGGCATAATATAGTTACTTAGAACTGTACGATCGTGGTCCTCATACAGAAACTAAATCCATAGAAGAAATTTGTGCGCATGTTTTGTGTGACATGCAACAAGTGATGATCTATATAGGAAGATTATATCAGCCATTGATTAGAATCAGCTGCCACTTTGAAAAACTGATCACGCTTGGAAGTGATGGACCAAACGTCAACAAAAGCGTTTGGAACAAGTTCAATGCCGAAAAAAAGAAAGTGACGGGAAAGGGAATGTTGAACATTGGTACTTGCAGCATCCATATAATTCATAACACTTTCTTGAAAGGTCTTTGGGTGTTCGGAGAAGAAAGTTCCGACTTTGTTATTCTTGTGCATTCATTTTTTGACGGCTGGCCTGCACGTTGTGAAGACTATTGAAAGTGCCAAAAGAAAGTGGGAGTGCCAGAGAATGCTTTCATGAAGCATGTCCCAAGCCGCTGGCTGACGATCGGACCTGCCCTCGCTAAAATCATGCAGCAGTGGCCGGCAATCTTAGAGTACTTCCTGAACTTCGTCCCGAGAGAGAAGAATCCGTCCCGAGAGAGAGAGAAAAAACTGAAGAATCTTCTGTCCACTCCCAAATTTCTGAAGATTGTGGCTTATATCAAAAGTGCGACGATGAAGGCCCAACTCGAGTTTCTTCTAGCCTCAGCAGAACTGTTCATGAGTTTCACCCAACTTTTCCAGAAAGAAGGGCCTCTCATTCATGTTCTGCACTCAGAGATCAAAAGACTAGTTGTGACGCTTTGCGGACGAGTCTGTACTCCAGATTTTCAGAAAATATGGAACGAGCTTTAGGTGAGAAAGCAACACTGAAAGACAAGGCCATTTTCTATGTCAATGTGCGAAAACATTTTATTGCGGGTATTCGCCATATTTTGAACAAGTGTCCTCTGGAAAAGGATGGCTTTCTAGAGGCTTTACGCTGTTTGAGTCCGATCAACATGAAGGATTCAAGAAGCATTGCAGACATAGCGGCTGTGGCACGCAAGATTGCGAATGGAGTAAGCTCAGACGTCGCCCAGGCTGAGTGGCTGCTTTTGCGAACCGAAACTGGACCCTGTGAGGACATAATTTGGATCGATAATTTTTGGAGCCATTATTTTGGACTGGTGAATGAGCGTGGGGACAGCAAGTACCCGGAACTTACCAAGCTTATCAAAGCGGTGCTGACGTTGCCGCATGGCAGCGCAGATGTTGAGCGTGGGTTCTTGCGTTCTGGTAGGATTCTCGGTGAAGACCAGGCCTTGATGTCTGAACGCGTTCTGGATGCGAGAATCATGGTATATGACACGTTGAGGCTTTATGGAGGAAAACCAGAACGGTTTGTTATTACAAAAGAGCTGTTGAATCTTGCACGTGTCGCACGGTCTCGGTATCAACAATATCTGGATGAAAAGAAAAAAGAAGAGCTATCCGAGAAGGAGAAAGCAGCTTTCGAAGAGGACAGCAAGCGGAAATTGCAGTAGGTCCTCGACAAAAAGAAATTACTCTAAGACCTGTAAATAAAAAAGAAAAAAATTAGACCATCTGAGCAATAACAGAGAGAAGTAGCAGATACTCTACTTCAGTAAGCGACCGACAGAATGAAGAAGGCTGCCGAGTCCAAGAGTTCCATAGACATTGCCCTAGCTGTTTCTTTGCTCGAAGGAGCTGTGAAGTCCAGAACAAGTGAAAGAGAGCAGAGGGTGGAATTTGCGAGAATGGAGCAGTCTCTTGCAAAGAGAAAAACTGACCTCATATCGAAATTGATGCCCAAGAAGCAGCAAGAGTGATTCCAAATATTTTACCTGTATCAGTCAATCGTTGGCACAGTATGTGTATCTGATTTTTTACTGTTTTTTACTATTTGTAGTTTGTATTTGAAATAAAAAAAATAAATAAATGCAAAAACTCATCCCACGCCATCTACCACAGATCTGATCCCGAGGACTTCCGAATCCTATATTTGGCCTGTATTTGGGCCCGGGAAATCCTATAAAAATAGGACAGAGCCTATAATTTGAAACGAACCGACCTGTCCGAACCCTGTTATTTTTATATTTTTTTTCTGAGATTTCCATTATATAGCAACAAAAAATGCCAATTAGACGAGGTTTGCCCCCCCCCCCTGGAATTCAGCCTATGGGCCCCCATGCTCATTTCTGTTGAATACTATTTCCCTAACCGTATCAGTTATTAAAGAAAAGAAATTAAAAAAAAAGTTTTTTCATCTTAAACTAAGGAGCAAGATCAAAACTTAAAACGAACAGAAGCTATTACGTATTAAGGGGGGTTGCCCCTACTCAATACCTCGCTCTTTACGCTAAAGTTTTTTAGTACTTTTAAAAAAGCTTCTTATTGTTCTAATTAAACGCCACTTGTGGAGTTTTTCTTGAAGAATTGGGGCAAAAATTTAAACTTAACGTAAAGAATGAGGTATTGAGGAGGCTATAACCCCCCTTAATACGTAATAATTTTGGTTTGTTTTAAGTTTTAATGTTATTCCTTACTTTGAGTTGAAACTTTTTTTATATTTAATTTCCGATCATTTTATAAATAATGCCGAGAAATCCGGCTTCCTCTCCACGGAAAGATCCTCTAGACAATTTAGTCCCGATGAAAATTTACCACGGGCAATGAACATTAACATATCAAGACCTTTCTCCAGGGCCTGTGGGGGGGGGTCATGTTATCGCCAAAGCCATAGTTAGACGACCTTTCAACTATGCTGAACAATATGGCTATCTAAAAATTATGATTGAACGACTTTAGAGAAAGATTAATTAAAAAAAACTTTTTCCACAAAATAAGTTTTTCAAAGAAAAGTAAAGAACTCCATTAAACAAAATTTGAGCAAAACTAAAATCAAATAATCTACCAAGCGTGAAACTACCACAAATCAGCATTGATGAATAAATGGAACCCAAAACGAACAGAAATTACAATAAATAACCGAGTCAAACTCAAAACGATCAGAAAGTAACATAAGTAGGGTGCAAAGGCCCCTTGTCTTCCCAGGGACGGAACATAATTTGCACTTTACTGGAAAAATATAAATTCTTTTACTTTTATAAATTTGATAAACCAAAAAATTTTAGCATTTTGATTACTAAATTTCAGTATATGTAAATTAAACTGACAATGCCCATTCGTTTGTATTTTTTCAGTAAAGTGCAAATTTTGTTCTGGCCCTGGGAAGGCATAGGGGTTTTGCGCCCAACTTATGTTAATTTCTGCTCGTATTGAGTTTGACTCGGTTATTTATTGTAATTTCGCTTCGTTTTGGAGTTTAGTTTATTTATTAATGCTAATTTGTGTTAGTTTCACGCTTGGTAGATTATTTGATTTTAGTTTTGCTCATTTTTTGTTTAATGGAGTTCTTTACTTTTCTTTGAAAAACTTATTTTTTGGAAAAAGCTTTCTTATTAATTTCTGTTTGTTTTATATTGACTTAGTCTTTTCAAGAAAAAAGAAAATAATGCTTTAAATCTTTTCGTTTTTTAAGACTTTATAGTTTGGCCTGCTATTTGTATGCCAGAGAAAAATTCTCAGAAATTTTTAACAGCATTCACCCTTTTTAAAATATGCATATAAATAGTTCTGTTTAAATTAGTTTCATAATTCCTCTAGTTGACCTGTAAAGAAAAACTTGATACCATTTGCAAAAAACTCTGTTTACTTTCTTTGATAGCTTGGATACACTTACGCTCTTTGGGTTTGGTTAAATTTTAAGAGCAGAAGTAGCCCTGAACGTTTGACATAATACCCTCAGTTGTTCTAGGGATACTGCTGAGACGCCTAATTGGGAATTAACACTATCACAGTGCATTTTGATTTAATCTTAAGTCAACATTTAGTTTTTAAACATATAAAAATTGGATTTAAAGAAGACTAAAATCTATTCTATAAATCTTATGAGACAACTTTATATATGAATCTTATCTGCCCCCAGAGTATAGCTTACAATCCTTACGCTGATGGCTCTCAGAGGGGTATCACCCTACTAAACATAATTTCCAGTGCTTTCAACTGTGTTTATCGAAATGGCTATCCCGATAGTTTGATGGGGCGTGTATAAGGGATGAGTGGGCATTAAAGGGGCGTTAGTCGCTATTAAATCAGTTTCGACTATTAAAAAAGGCACTAGCCCTTTCAATTTCCAATTGAATGAGCCCTTTTGAAGTCTCTACGACAACGCTTTCAATAAAAACTTTATATGCCCCCAGGGCATAGCTTACAACCCCTGCCCTGAGGGCTTTAGGGGGAGGGGTTGTCATCCTTAAAGACCTACTTTCCAAAACTTTTAACTACGTTGAATAAAATGGCTATCTAAAAATTTTGATTGGATTTGTTTTGGGAAAAGGTGGGCGAGAGAGGGGGGTTAGTTGCCCTCAAATCGCTTTTGACTATAAAAAAGTGTACTAGTCCTTTGAATTTCAAATTGAATGAGCCCTTTTTCAAGTTTCTACGACAAAGGTTTCAATAAAAACCGTATGTGCCCCGAGGGCATAACTTATAATCCTTGCCCTGTGGGTTGTGGGTGAGTGTCCTCCTTAAAAATATGTTTTATATCTGGAAATCATTTGCCCTGAAAAAAATGGCTCCCTCAAAATTTTTTATTTGATGTGGTTGGGGGAATTATGGGTGTGGGGGGGGGGCTAATTGCCCTCCAATCACTTTTAACCATTAAAAAGAGCACTAGTCCTTTGAATTTCCAATTAAATGAGCTTTTATTGAAGTTTCTACGACAACGCCTTCTTTAAAAACCTTATATACCCCCTGGGCACAACTTAAAACCCTGGCCCTGAGGGATGTGGGGGAGTATCCTTCTAAAAAGCACATTTTCTATCTGGAAATCAACTACGCTGAACAAAATGGCTATCTCAAAATTTTTATTGCATGTGTCTGGGGGAATGAATGGCGGGAGGGGGAGGGCTAGTTGTACTCAAATCACTTTTGACTATTAAAAAGGGTACTAGCCCTTTGAATTTCCACTCGAGTGGGCCTGTATAGAAGCTTCTACGACAACACCGGATTTAAAAGCCTTGATTGCCCCCAGGGCATTATTTAGGTCTCGTACCGGGAGGGTAGTGGGGGACTGTCGTCCTCAAAAACAAATTTTCATTGGGAAATAAATTATGCTGAACAAAATGGATATCTAGAAATTTTGATTGGATTTGTTTGGGGGACTGATTGGCGTGGGGGGGGCTAGGTCCCTCCAATCACTTTTGACTATTAAAAAGAGCACTAGCCTTTTGAATTTCCAATCGAATGAGCCTTTTTTGAAGTTTCTACGAGAACCCCTTCTATAAAAACCTTATATACCCCCAGGGCATAACTTAAAACCCTTGCCCTGAGGGTTGTAGGGAAGTATCCTCCTCAAAAATATATTTTCTGTCTGGAAATCAACTACGCTGGACAAAATAGCTATATCAAAATTTTTATTGGATGTGTTTGGGGGAATGATGGGCGTGGGGGGGGGGGGGGGCTAGTTACCCTCCAATCACTTTCGTTTATTAAAAAGTGCACGAGCCCTTTGAATTTCCAATCGAATGAGCCTATTTTGAAGCTTTTACGACAACGACTTCTATAAAAACCTTATATGCCCCCAGGGCATAACTTAAAACCCTTGCCCCGAGGGTTTTTGGGGAGTGTCCTCCACAAAAAGATATTTTCTATCTGGAAATCAACTACGCTGAACAAAATGGCTATCTCAAAATTTTGATTGGACGTGTTTGGGGGAACGATGGGCGTGGGGGGGGGGGCTAGTTTCCATCCAATTACTTTTAAGTATTTAAAAGGCTGTAGCTACTTCGTTTTCCTATCGAATGCGTCCTTTTCGAAGTTTCGGCGAAAACTCCTTTGATACGAAGTGCCCTGGTACGGAGAAAAAAAAAAAAAAAGAAAAAATAACACATTGTGCCCACATCGTTCTTTACTTAGGCAGCGCTAGCGCGTTGCCTATGATGGGCACTGGGGGAGGGCTTGCTGCCGTCCAGTCTTGTTGGTCACTTAAAAAGAGCGCTTGAACTTTTAATTTCCGTCGAATGATCCCTCTCCCCATATTCTAGGATCATTCGTTTGATACGATCACTCCCTGGGGAAAACAAACAAATAAAACGCATCCGTGGTCTTTCTTTTGGCAAACGATGCAAAATTCCACATTTTTGAAGGTGGGAGCTTGAAACCACTACTTTAGGGTTTTCTGATGTGGTGAATTTGATGGTACGCTTTTTCTTAAGATTCCTTGACTCCCCCCCCTTTCGGATGTTTCCTCCCTTTTTTGAAAATTAGGGAAATTTTCTTAGAATATAGGTACTGTAAGACAATAGCTACAAGGTGCGTCAATTGGGGTTACGAAGGTGGGGGTTAGGAGGCATTATAAAATGTATTTTCTTGGTATTTTATTGATAAATTTGAAGAAAAAAACAAAGTTGCTCCCCCTAGGCGTTAGGAAATACGTTTTGTTCCTCCCCTCTTTTCACGCATTGACGCCAGTGATAGCTCCTCTCTTATTGGGATAATCAAAAAACTTTCCGAAAAAATAAGTTTTTCAAAGGAAAGTAAAGGCCATTTTAAACTTAAGCTCAGCAGATACAAATACCTTTTAAAATTCAAACTCAAAACGACCAGAAATTACTATTAAAAAAGAAATGAAACCCAAAACGAACAGAAATTAAATAAACAATCATAGCAAAAAAATACAACAAGTAATAATATAAATGAATAAATAGATCTTAAAGCGAGTAATGCTTTGATTGAATATGAACATCAAGCTTAGACCTCAAGAATGAGTGTGTTACCTATTTACAATTCCTTCATAATTTCTTGAATGAAATTTCAGTATTGTGTATCCAATAGGTGAAAACAATAAAGACTTTATTACTTACTTGCGATTTTATTACGATTTCTTGACTTAAATATCTGTATTGTGTCCAGGAAGTGAATTCAAGAAAGCTATTGTTAATTACTTACAATTTCTTCATAATTTAATGAAATGAATAAAAATATTCTAAAGAATAAAGACAGGTTAAGCTTAAAAATATTTATTGCTTTAACGTATTAACATATTTTTGAAAGAATTTGCTACTTACTTACAATTTTTGATAATTTCTTAAATGAAATTTCTTCATTGTGTATCCATGAGGTAACTTCAAGAAAGAGTTTGTTGCTTACTTAGAATTTTGTCATAATTTCTTGAATGAAATGTCTTTTTTTATTTATCCAGGAGGCGAATTCGATAAAGAATTTGCTACTTACTTACAATTTTTTGATAATTTCTTAAATGAAATTTCTGCATTGTGTATACAAGAGGTGACTTCAAGAATGAGTGTGTTACCTTTTTACAATTCCATCATAATTTCTTGAATGAAATTTCAGTATTGTGTATCCAATAGATGAAAACAATAAAGACTTTATTACTTACTTGCGATTTTATTATGATTTCTTGAATTAAATATCTGTATTGTGTCCAGGAAGCGAATTCAAGAAAGCTATTGTTATTTACTTACAATTTCCTCATAATTTAATGAAATGAATAAAACTATTCTAAAGAATAAAGACGGGTTAATCTTAAAGATATTTATTGCTTAAACGTATTAACATATTTTTTTTTTTTGAGAAAAAAAAACACCACATATTTACATAAAAATAGTACTTAGAGTTCACACTTAAACATCCAGAAACGATGATCCCATGATATAGAATAGTTTTTTTTTACCACGTCTTATGGATTTATCACGATCAGGTATGTCCTTAGGTATCCACTGCGCGAAGAACCTAACCTCGTCTTCAGGACGGTGATAACCCCCTTCAAATTTAGGACACTTAAACTCTTCTAGATTGAAAAGTGGAATCCTAGGGTCACACTTTTGAATAAAAACTTTATCTTTAGGTACATTACCCTTTACGTAGAGTGATTCAACCCCGAAAAAGCTGCAAATTTCACTGACTTCCTCCTGAACATTTCTCAGTTCCTGACCAGTATTATTAAGTGGTGTAATCACTCTATCATAGAATCCCAGTCTGTTTATATAACGTAATGTAGTACTCCACAAGCTTGTATCATACTCAAACAGATTATAGTTCACTAACCAATGATAACAGTCAATTTCGTCGAGATCCATAGACAATAATAAAAAAGCACATTCAAATATAACACCACAAGATTATTTTTTCAACCTTATAAATTCTGTGTCATACAGTCCTATCATCTTGGAGGCTATTAATGTAGTTGTTAAGTAGAGAAATACTTCATCAAACTTTTATACCTTTGCTCAAGGTTGAATGGAGTTATGGGTAGGGAGATGAGTCCTAAAACCATCTGAATTCATTGTGGGGCGGAGTCATAAAACCTCCAGTAGGAAAGCCACATCGTGTCTCTAACCAATCATAGAGCACAATTGTTAGAACCATAAGCATATTTTGACATTTTAAGATATGTACAAAAAGAAAAAAATAAATAAAAGTTGAAAAATGTTAATGAATCCTAAATCTTTTGGAAACAGCTTCTATTTTTCCCCCTTTTTAGCATTATTTTCACTAAATACTTGTCCCTACCCACTCCCCACACAGTTCAGAAGGAAGCAATAGTCTATTTCTCCTGAAGCATTTCAAGTGAAATGTTTACCGGGGTATTAAATAAGTAGCATTTTTACACCTCCCTCAAAACTTAATTTCCCCCCTTCCTCTCTTTATTTTCGCTGACTACTTGCCCCCATCCCCCTCACTTCATATAAAGTAGTCAAAATATTGTTTTTGTGTGGATTTCATTGTAACTGAATCCCCGTGTAACAGAACCCCAAGCAACTGAACCCCCATGCATTGGAGCATTTGGTGGCTAGATATTAAACGTAATGAAATTTATATATTTGCAATCTGCATAAAAACCCAATTCTTGTCAACTGTTATCAAAATTCCATTTTTGAGTTTCGGTTACAATTGAGCTAAGTCGCTCCTTCATTACAATTTAACACTATGAACTATTTGATAAAACTTATTGGGCTAACGTCCTATTTTTAATTAATCCTGTAGCAAACCGGAGTTTTTGAAGCACGATTCACGCTATTAAAGCTTAGTATTTCTGAGTCCAGTTGAAATGTGCACCATTTTAGAAAATTCTCTTTTTGGGGGAAGCTTTTGGTTCCTTTACGTGTACGTAAAGGACTGAAATACCCTTACAGGCGTCTTCTTTTCTTCGATATATTTGCTTACTTGGTTATTCAGCGTAAGCAGCGAATTTATGGCAAATCCAGACAAGAATTTTTTTTTGAAACGCTTTCTGGGTCTCATTACAAAAATGACGTTTCTCGCAAAAACATAAGTTGTTCCCACAAAAGGATTTTCGTTCTTAATTAGAAAAAATTTAAAAAAAACTCTTTTTCCACAAAATAAGTTTTTCAAAGAAAAGTAAAAAACTCCATTAAACAAAAAATTAGCAAAAATAACATCAAATAATCAACCAATCGTGAAACTGCCACAAATCAGCATCGATAAATAAATGAAACCCAAAATGAACAGAAATTACAATAATTAACCGAGTCACACTCAAAACGAGAAGAAATTAACATAAGTTGGGCGCGAAACCCCTACGCCTTCCCAAGGCCAGAACAAAATTTGCACTTTACTGAAAAATACAAGTGAATGTGCATTGTCAGTTTAATATACATATATTGATATTTAGTAATCAAAATGTTAATATCATTTGATTTATTAAATGTGTAAAAGTAAAACCATTTGTATTTTTTCAGTAAAGTGCAAATTTTGTTCGTGTCTTGGGAAGGCATAGGGGTTTTGCGCCCAACTTATGTTAATTTCTGCTCGTTTTGAGTTTGACTCGGTTAATTATTGTAGTTTTTGTTCGTTTTGGGTTTCATTTATACGAGTTGCACTTTACTTTCACCTTGTTTCCCAAAAACTGTTTAAAATTAGGGGTTTTTTGTAGTTGTTTTCGTTTTTGCTTTATTGTTTGACTTGATAGGAATTCTGAAACTGGACTTAAATTATTTCATCAGATACACGTTAGCACTCTAAAGTGAAATTTGACTCTTATATGCTTGGGGTATTAAGCGTTTGAATCTGATAAGAAAAGGCTTAATTTTTTTTAATTTCCAAGATATAGATTCCTCTCCCTTATGATTTTCGTAATAATTAACCGTTACCGCATATGCTTGGGGATATTAAGCGTTTTGAATCTGATAAGAAGGGGCTTAATTTCTTTTAATTTTCAAGATATAACGTATAAAATGCCTTAAAAATGGAGTGATGTGTGTTCAGTTCCTTCCTACAATTCGAATCATGAAGTGGAATGCAACTGCCCCCTCCGAAATACCTTGCTCTTTATGCTAGACGTTTTGGTAATAGCTATAAAATACATTAAAAAAATATATCTGTCGAGGAGGTATTCTTTAACTGAATCCCAAGCTTCTGAATCCCCCATGCAACTGAACCCTCTTTAACTGAACCCTCATGTAACTGAACCCTCCTTAGCTATCTGATAAATGGTGCTTACCATAGAAGTTGCACGGGCTTACACTGAAAAAAATTTTTTTTTGACGGTCTTTTTAATACATTTTAGCATTATTTTCACTAAATACTGTGACAAGCTAAACCACGACAAAGCACTACTCTCGTGGAACTCAAGCCCCATTTAACTCGACCCCCGTGCAACCGAACCCCCCATGTAACTGAACCCCTGTATAACCGAAACCCTGTACAACTGAACCCCCGTGGTACTGAACCCTCGTGCTACTGAACCCTCGCGCAACTCGACCCAATTTAACTAAACCCCCGTGTAACTATATCCCCTTTAACTGAACCCTCGTGCAACTGAACCCTCCATGTAACTGAACCCCTGTATAACCGAAACCCTGTACAACTGAACCCCCGTGCAACTGAACCCTCGTGCAACTCAACCCAATTTAACTAAACCCCCGTGTAACTGGACCCCCTTTAACTGAACCCTCGTGCAACTCAACCCTCCATGCAACCCATCTCCCTCAAAACACTTATCAGCCATTTCTTGTTAATTTTTTTTTATTTCTAAACTATTTTAAATTGACAATACTCTCCAAAACATCACTTGTGTATTATACAGTACACTATCATCCCATCTCCTCCAATTCACAAATCCTCCCTCGTGCAACTGAACCCTCCATGTAACTGAAGCCCTGTATAACCGAAACCCTGTGCAACTGAATCCCCATGTTACTGAACCCTCGTGCTACTGAACCCTCGTGCAACTCGATACAATTTAACTAAACCCCTGTGTAACTATACCCCCTTTAACTGAACCCTCGTGCAACTCAATCCCAATTTAACTAAACCCCCGTGTAACTGTACCCCCTTTAACTGAACCCTCGTGCAACTCAACCCTCCATGCAACCCATCTCCCTCAAAACACTTTTCAGTCATTTCTTTTTAAATTGACAATACTTTTCAAACGTTACTTGTGTATTATACAGACCACATCGGAGAGGTAAAGCTAGGTCAAGTCAAAATGTCATTCTATCGTTACTTTTCGATTAAGCTATTGAATACCTTCTACTAATGTCTCTTGTAGGCGTAAAATCTATTAAGTATTTGAGCATATTCTTTCTATTGTTGATGCATGCATCCCATTCCTCATTCTTTAATTACCCGTGAGGCATTCTTAACCAACGTAATACCTTTACGCAAATACCTCTTCGCAAAAATTTCACAAATAGAGTTATTTTTACGTCACAATTTCCAACTTAAAACCATTCTAATTATAGCATGCCATTCCTCATAGTTTAATTACCCGTTACGCTTTCTTAACCAACGCAATACCTTTACATTTTATAGGGTTTTTGTTTGAGTACATTATACCTTGCCAAGTTTTTAAAAAAACCAACTAATCAAGTTACCATATGGACTAACTACCGCTCTCTCTCTCACCGATTGCCCCCAAAAAAATGAGTTACACCTTAGAAACCTGTCTGGTAAGGCATGTACCGTTCGTAGTAATAGGTGACTGACCCGTGGTAAGTCAATGTACCGGTTAAACTACACGCATATCCATGTAGTTTTTTTTGTAGGTTTTCAATGAATTATGCCCTTACTACTGGCGCTTAACTGCAAACGGATTATATTACAAATACTTTCTTTTCCAGTTCTTACAGCATTGAAAATAAAACTACAATTACAGCGAAATAAATTCTTGAGTTGGTGGATCTTTCAACAATTAATATCATTATACATCAAATATTCAATTTGATGTTGTTAATACTTTCCAAGACTATTCAAGACGTATATAGTTTTTAGTAAAGCGCCAATGACGCAGTAGGCTTTAGACTTTTACAGTGAGAGAAGGAGGTCATTACCAAACTCTTGTTTGTGGTGATTTTTGTTTGTTTCAAGCTTGATTTGTATGTTCAATTTAAGTTTTACTCGTTTTAAGATTTATTTATCAATTTACATTAATGTATATTGTATTTTTGTTTGCATTGATTGTTCATTTAATTTTTATTCGTTATAAGTTTTATTTGTACTTCAATAGGAAAGTATTTTTTCGTCTCAAGCTTGATTTTCATATTCGATCTAAGCATTACTCGCTTTAAGATCTATTTATTCATTTATACCATTACTCGTTGTATGTTTTTCTATGATTGTTTATTTAATTTCTGTTCGTTTTAGGTTTAATTTATTCTTTAATAGTAATTTCTGGTCGTTTCGAGTTTGAATTTTTAAAGGTATTTCTATCTGCTGAGCTTAAGTTTAAAATGGCCTTTACTTTATTTTGAAAAACTTTTTTCTTCGGGAAGTTTTTTTTAATTAATTTTTGTTCGTTTTTGATTGCAAAAAATTTCAAGTTTTTAAAAATTCCTTATTTCAAAATCAAACTTTAAAAAAAAAAAAATCAAATATTCATCAAAGTATCAAAACTGTTATTAAAGTAGCAATATCAAAGTTAGAAAATGGGTTTGTGTCAACCTTGGACTTCTTATTATCAAATGTTTGAGCTATTTTTTAACAAAATTACTGTCTCAAAATTTTAACTGTATGGATTTGGGGAAAAGAGACGTGGGGGACTACATTAAGTTTCGAACCCTCTTCCTCCATTAAAAGTTAACAAGAACTATCCAATTTAAGCCAGTTAAGTCATCTCTGAAATTTATACGAATACACTTTCTATAAAAACCATATAAATCCCCAGAGTATAATTACAACGCCTGTTCCTCGGCCCTGGGAGGTTGTGTCGACCCTGGAGTTTCAATATCTGATGGTGGAACTATTTTTAACAAAATGGTTACCTGAAATTTTTATCGGATGGGTTTATCCCTCCAATACGCCCAAAGGCGTCGAGGGCGGGATGGGCTAGTTGCCCTCCGATCGTTTCAATCTGAGAAAATGAACTACATCTTTTAATTTCCATTCAAATGAACCCTCTTTGAAGTTTATACGAGTATACATTCCATAAGAACCATATATGCCCCCAGAGCAATACTTACAACGCTGTGTCGTTACAATACTTACAAGGTTGTGTCGACAGAGGAGTTTTTCTTATCTGACCTTTGAACTATTTTTAACTATATGACCATACGTAAAGGATTTTTGTTCTATGATCTTAGAACTATTTCTAACAAAATGGCAACTTCAAGTTTTTTATCAGATGTGTTTGGGGGAGAAGGGCATGTAAGCTTAGTTGCCCTTAGATGGCTTTTGACTCTTTAAAAGTGCTGGAGATCATTATCAAATCAAATAATATTTCTCTGAAATTTATACGAGCATCCCATTCGTACGAACCATGTATGCCCCAGGGCATAACTTACAACGCCTGCCCCCAGGCCTTGGGGGGGGGGGGTTGTGATGACACCTGAGATTTTGTTATCTGACTTTTGATAAATTTTTAACTTAATGCCTATCTCAAATATTTTTTTGGATGCATTTAGGGAAAACGGGCGTGGGGGGCAAGTTGCCCTCTGATCTCTTTTGACTCTGAAAACCTAAAATAGAACTATCAATTTAAAAGCAAAAGGGCCCGCTCTGAATTTTTTATGAGCATCCCGTCAATAAAAACGATGTCGTCCCCCAGGACACATATAACAACACTGCTGATCAGGCTCTGGGGGGCTGGTTCGGCCCATGAGTTTTCGTTTTATAGTCTTTGAACTATTTAAAAAAAAAACTATCAAGTAACTCACATCATTTAGGCCTGAGGAAAAAAGGACGTGGAGGGGGGGGGCTAGGGATCGTTTACTCTAAGCTTACGCTTATAAAGTCACCTAGAACATTCAATTTCTAATCAAATGACCCTTGTTTGAAGTTAATACGAGCATCCCTTCCATAAGACCCATATATGCCCCCAGGGGATAACTTATAACGCCTGCCGTCGGGCCCTGGTGGGTTGTGTCATCACCAGAATTTTTATTATATAATCTTTGAACTATTTTTAAAAAAATTGCTATATTAAAATTTTTATTGGATGCATTTGCAAAAATAGGGTTTAGGGGGGGGGGGGGGCGGGTTACCCTCCACTATCTTTTTACGCTTAAAAAGTGAAACATAACCTTCAATTTACAATCAAATGAGCTGTCTCTGAAGTTGATACGACAATGTTGTCTATACAAAACCTTATATGTCCCCAGGGCATAACTTGCAACCCTTGCCCTGAGGGCTGTGGGGGAGTTGTAATCCTCAAAGACCTAATTTTCAGAACTTAAAACTACGTTTAATAAAATGGCTGTCTCAAAATTTTGATTAGACGTGTTCGGGTAAAAGGTAGCCGTGAGAGGGGGCTGAATTGCCCTTACATACCTATCGCCCATTAAAGTGGAAATAAACCGTTTGAATTTTAACTCGAACGAGTCCTCTGTAGAGTATTTGCAACAACGCTTTCTATAAGAAAAACCTGATGTGCTCCTAGGGCAGAACATAAAACCCTTGCCCTAAGGGTTGTGGGGGAGTGTCCTCCTCAAAAACTTTTTCTATTTGGAAATCAACTACGCTGAACAAAATGGCTATCTCATAATTTTGATTGGATGTGTTTGGGGGAATGCTTGGCGTGGAGGGGGGGGGGTCTAGTTGCACTCCAATCACTTTTGACAATTAAATAGGGCACTAGCCCTTTGAATTTCTAATCGAATGAGCCTCTTTTGAAGTTTCTACGACAACGCCTTCTATAAAAAACCTAATTTGCCCCCAGAGCATAACTTAAAATCCTTGCCCTGAGGGTCGTGGGGGAGTGTCCTCCTCAAAAACATATTTGGTTATGTGAAAATCAACTACGCTGAGCAAAATAGCTATCTCGAAATTTTGATTCTATGTTTTTGGGGGACTTATGGTCGTCGGGGAGGGGGGTATTTGGCATCCAATCACTTTCGACAATTAAAACGGACCCTAGCCCTTTGAACTTCCAATTGAATAAGTCTTTTTTGAAGTTTCTACGACGCCTTCTATAAAAACCTTATATTGCCCCCAGGGCATAACTTAAAACTCTTGCTCTGAGGGTTGTGGGGGAGTGTCCTCCTCAAAAATATATTTTCTATCTGGAAATCAACTACACTGAAGAAAATGGCTATCTCAAAATTTTGATTGGATGTGTTTGGGGGAATGATGGGCGTGGGGGGGTTAGTTGCCCTCCAATCACTTTTGACTATTAAAAAGGGCACTAGCCCTTTGAATTTCCAATCGAGTGAGCCTGTTTTGAAGTTTCTAGGACAACGCCTTCTATAAAAAAACCTTATATGCCCCCAGGGCATAACTTAAAACCCTTGCCCGAGGGGTTGTGGGGGAGAGTCCTCTTCAAAAACATATTTTTTATCCGGAAATCAACTACGCTGAACAAAATGGTTATCTAAAAATTTTGATTGGATGTGTTTGGGGGAATGATGGGCGTGGGGGGGGCAAGTTGCCCTCCAATCATTTTTGACTATTAAAAAGGGCCCTAGAACTCTCAATTTCCAATCGAATGAGCCCCTTTGAAGTTTCTACGACGACCCCTTCCGTATGAAGTGCCTCTGGGGAAAAAAAATAAATAATAAATAATAATAAAACATTGGAGTCGTATGGCCTTTACTATAGGCAACGCTATAGCGTTGCCTCTGATAAATTTTAACTGTGGCAATTTAAGTGAAAATGATGAACCTAAGTTTCATTTTTCATTAAATGTTGTAGTTGTAAACTCTTCAAAACCTAAGAAAGGTTATATTTCAAGAAGTATTTTTTTTTCTCAAAAAAAAGAAAGAATAAGAGGTGGACCCTTCTGAAAAATTCATATGCCCTCCTCACTTGGCCAAACCCTTGAGTTCCAAGTGGGTTGCTGGCCGAAGATAAGTACTATTGCTACTACTAACAGCTCATAGCAGTACCTAGCCGCCTGAGGCCAACACCCGTTGACAATTTATCTGGAAAATATCATGCAAAGACGAAGAGGTGATGTAGGGTAACGAGAAGATCTATCAAGTGGACAGCTTCACTGGCATTATTAATAAGGACTCTTGGTGCAGTGAAGAAATTAAAAGTAGAATAGCCAAAACTAGGGTGTTATTTCAAAGTTGAAAAAAAATTTGAAGAATAGGAAAATGAGACTGTGAACCAAGATTAGAATATTGGAAGCTAAAGTAATGACAGTTATTAAGTATGGGTCCGAAGCGTGGACGCCCCTAAAGAGGGGAGGAGGATCTGCTGGATGTTTTCCAGAGAAATTGTCTACGGATTGTTATGTGTACCCGACTGACTGTCCATATTTCAAACAGTAAACTCTACGAAAAACGTCGTTCAATCCCGCTTTCTACGGCTATAATTAGAGAAAGATTGCTATAGCTAGGGAACGTTCTGTGGATGAATATGATCAAAGAGGCAATGTTTGCATGTTACCACTACTATTACCACTACCAACACTACTACTACAACACTGCTCAATTTACAACTATGAGGGAAAATTCGAACTAAATTTAAAGACGCTACGTGCATGTATATTGTCAAAAAAGCGTATTTCAAGAATTGATTTGGATATTAAATTGGAACTTTCAGAGAATATTTAAAGTGAAAGATCATCTAACTAAAAGCCAATATGTGCACGCTATTACTAATGCGACTTCAACTACTACTTCTATCGCAACTTCTAGTAGCGCTAAGAGCATTGAGATGAAAATTTCAAGGAGTATATGAACATACAGGTTATAAAAGGACATATCAGCAATGTTATAGCGATGACTAAATGTATTAAGTTAAAACTTCCAGGACTTGATGAGAGGGATGTTCTACTGACCAAACGATACTATTACACTATTACATGCCTAAGGGTATGAAGGTGACATTTTCAAGGGATATTTTGTGGTTTGGGGGGGTGGTGGTAAATTTAATCACAACACGCCATCTGTATGCAGATTGTCAAAAGGGCGCAATAGCAATATCTTAGAAATAGTTTGGAATTGTTGCCATTTCTAAGGGGCCCAACCTAGGCACCAAAGAACCGACCTTAGTTTTATCGAGAAGCTTGCTTCTTTAAGGTATCTGACATCTGACCTTCTAACTCTTATGAGTCTCGCTGTTTCTACCAATCATTACCACTACCAATAGACATTCACTACCAATAGACGCTACCAATAGACATTCTTCTTGAGTCTCATTTTTGTTGGAGTTCTCGCATAAATTGTGGCCTTTGGTACAGTTCAATTTCTTTTTATTCAAGTTGGATTTTTTTTTTTTTTTACTAGTCAATTGGTCGAAAAATGCGGGTAAAAGAAAAAAAAACTTATTTGAGACCATTAGACATGGGAGGTACAGCCGTTCTTTTCAATTGTAGTAGTGGCAATAGAAGCAGCGGGAGTACCTTTAGTAGAGGCAGCAGTATTGTTCATATAGTTCCCTTTGGTTAGCTCAACATCCCCTTTCTTTTAATGACTCTAATATTTTATTTGTATACTTTTAATCTTTTCCTTTTTAACTAAAGTTAACATCATTTCTTAATAATATGTCTTAATAAAAAATATTAAATAAAATACTTGAAATGAAGTTATCGCTCGATATTCGTCTATATTCAAGGTTGTAACATGATTAGGTCAGTATGGCTTCAGCCCTTTAGAAGGCCAGAAATTATGCAAATTTTCAATCCATTTATTTAGTGATATTCCCCCTACCCATCTATTCAAAGTTCTACAGCTCAACTGTTATTAAAATTCGTTGCAAAGTATTGTGCGAAATATAAGTAGCAAGCTAAAATATTAATTTGTGTGCATGAAAAAAAGTTGAGAAATATTCCTTTTTTTATTAACTAATAGAAAAATCAAAGACGAACTGAAAATAATTTTAAAAAAAGCTGTTCAATAAAGAAGTTTTTCAATGAAATCCAAAAAGCTGGCAGTAACCCAGAGGCGGGCAAGAGTAAGTTAAAATAATAATAGTTTTAACCTAAAAACAAAGACAAATCCTTACCAATGAATAAATGAGATCCGAAACAAAAGAAAGTACAATGAATAATCAAATCAAACTTGAAATAAAAAAGAAACCACCACAAACAGAAGTAGGATTAACCACCACTCCTCTTCCCCCTCCCCCCTTCAAGCCTTCTAAAAACCGGAGTCATTTAAGCTTTGCTAAAACCAAAATGTATTTTGAAGTTTTTATTTGAAAACGTTAATATAATCAAATGCTGAGACTTTAAGAAATGAATATCATTTTATACTTATCAATCAGTCTACTTTCATTAGTTCTTGTCAGTTAACCTAGTAATTGTAACGATTTTCTTTCTTTCTTGTTAGAAGTTATGACAAGTAAAAGAATATTGCTCGAAATAAAAACTGTTTTCAATTAAGTAAAAATGACACTCTGGCCGAAGATTGAGGATGCGTTAGCCAGAGCCGTTCCTAGGAGGGGTGGAAGGCAACCGTGGCAGCTGCCGCGGTTGCCGTGGCTTGGGGCTGCCCCGGCTTGGGAATTGTCCACTTTGATCCGATTTTTACTTTGATTTGGCATTTTTTTTGCTGTAATTTGAGTCGGGAGGGGGGCGCAGTAATTAATTTTACCCCGGACACCACCAAGGCACCAGCCCTAGGAGTGGGTCTGGCGTTAGTATTGCTCTTATTTGTGATAATTTCTGTTCGTTTTAAGTTTGATTGTATTATCTATTGATAGTGGCTCCATTTCTTTGAAGTTTGAATTATCATTTTACCTTATTTCTGCTCGTTTTAGGCGGAATGAAGTCTTTACTTTTCTTTGAAAACTTATATCTTGGAAAAAAGTTAATTCCATTAAAATTAAATTCTCAATTTTTCTTAAGTTATAAAAGATATGTATGGCTGGGCAACACTGGTACTTTAAGGAGGAATGGCACACTGGGCAGGCCAACGGAACATGAATTTCAATCACGAATTTATAAAGCATCTTAAATACACGTTACTCTAGGCCTCAAGTGCTCGTGAAATGTCGGATGAGACACTACTCTGATGAATGATGGATGACACTGACCAGTGCATGATAGAAGACGTTCTTTACTTGTCCTCCCTCTGATCCCCATCCATTGCCGGTGTGTTTGATTAATAAATTATGGATTTTTTAGGTTTTTAAGCAAAATATCTCATTATATATTCTTCGAGGAGCGAAGAGATGGATCTGAGAGTGATGAGTATAAGAAAGCGTGTGAGCATTGGGATGCCAGTGTCCATCAGCTTGCTGCTCTTTCTGAAGTAAGTTGAACAAATGCGGCATTGATATGTTTCATTGATGGGAGACAGCGAGGGAGTGGGTAAGGGAAAAATCAATTTCAAGAACTAAAGTAACCAATATCTTTTTAGTCAGTTTTATTTAGTGAGAGGGTGCAAATGAAAAATCGAACAAAAGAAAGGTGAAATATATGAAAAAGTATGAAAATCTGAAATATTTGGGAGGGATGGGCTGGGCCCAAAAACCCCACTTCTTATGTAACTACCTACTTTCGTTGAAGGGAATTTGACTAACTCTGTACTAAATCTGCTTAAACATATTCTTCATCCTCGACTCTTGTTCTTTATTAAAGGAATTCTAAAAAAAAAAGGATTACTGCTCCTAAATAACCAAAAAACCTTTTTGCCATTGAGAGGTAATTGTTTTTTGTTTTTTTTTAAATTACCCGTGACATTTTGTAGGCTAAGTAATTGTGAATTGTTTTGTCTGTTTTACCGAAATTGCATAAGCTGTGTGTTGTGCACCATTTTTTCTTTTCATCAGTCAGCTTGTTTTGTTTAATATTACATTACTTGGAAATTTGACTTAATTGTCTGGCTTATTGAAACATTACACGATCTGCATCCTTTTAAGTATTTATATCTTTAAATTCGTTGTTTAAGAAGGACAACTAGAAGAATGCCTAAACTTCACTTCTTCGATCCCGCAATTATCCTGATTTAGCAATTATCTGATTTTTTTTTTTTTCAATTAAACTGCTAGATATTTTGCTGTGGCTTTTGTTCTTCCTATGATGCAAACCTAAGGGATGGCTTTTGGAAAGCTATACCGGGTGGGAAAGATTTATATCATAACCATCCTATTCGTATTTCCAAATTCGGGATTAATTCATATGCACATCAATTGTGCTTGGTTACAAAAATATAAGGGAAACGAATGGAAAAGGAAATCATAATAAGAAAATCACATGGAAATCAAATCTTAAAGGAAATCAAAATCGAAAATGGAAATCACAATAAGAATGTTTGGTATTGAATGCCAAGTCATTTTTAAGAAGTCACCGAACGTTCTATATTAAAACGTAGCAACACATGTTGTTCATATTCAGCTGTTTTTCCTAATACAATTTAATTTAAAATTACAGCGCTAGAATGAAAAAAAAAACGAAGTTGCTGCCGAGCTAATACTAAGCTGTTTGTTTAAAAGCCAATGCGATCAAATGTATATGGGAATCTAAGTTTAATTGCTTTCATAAACTTTAACCTTGTTCGGTTATAAATAAAATTTCCAACAGTATGGATTAATGTTCTTCTTGTTAATTTACGGAGTGAGTTAATTTGGGAACTGAGCCGCATAAAGGACTTCTCTTCAATGATGCATAGATTACCAGTCTCATCCTAGCAGGCTTATAGTGAGGAAGTAGAATAGGGATTGAATGGGTAATTAATACAGCACATGGATTCTGTCGATTTCTTTTTTTATTTATTTTCATGGGTGAAGTGTACCATAGGCAGTGCATTATCGCTGTATAAGTAAAGAGCAATGTGGGCACAATCTATTATTATTCTTTTTTTTAGATAAGGGCATTTCGTATAGAAGGAGTTGTCCGCAGAGTCTTCGAATAGGCCTCGTTAGATTGGAAACTGAAAGGACCAGTGCCCTTTTTAATAGTCGAAAGTGACTGAAGAGCAACCAGTCCCAACCCCCACGCCCTTCATTTCCCCAAACACATCCAATAAAAATTTTGAGATGTCCAGTTTGTTCAAAGTAGTTGAAAGGTCTGGAAATTATGTCTTCGAGGGAGACCCCCCCCCACAGGCCTCAGGGCAAGGGTTGTAAGTTATACCCTGGGGAGAAAGGGTGGTCGTACAAACTTCGGAGGGGCTCATTGGATTGGTAATCAGAAGTTCTATTGCCCTTTTTAAGAGTCAAAGTGATCGAAGGGCAATTACACCCCCCCCCTCCTCACTTCCTATTTCCCCGAAATGAATCTGATAGAAATTTTGAAATAGCCATTTGTTCAAAAATAGATTACAATTACAATTATTTATTGTAATTTCGGTTCGTTTTGGGTTTCATTTATTTATTGATTGTGATTTGTGGTAGTTTTACCCTTGGTAAAACTACCACAGTAGATTACTTGATTTTATTTCTGCTCATTTTTGGATTAATGGAGCTCTTTACTTTTATTTGAAAAACTTGTTTTGCGGAAAAAGTTTTTTAAATTGAATATATAAAGTAGACATTTTCCAAGCCCCTAGTGCTTTTTGTAATCATGTTATTCCTCTTTTTACACGTTTCTTAACGGATTATTTCTTGTAATCTGTGCGTTTTTTGGGGATTTTCAAGGAATTCAAAATATTTACAAATTACAAACCGCAGGTTATTCAAATTAATCAGATTCTTATCTGCCAATTATTCAGTTGACATTGAAATCTGATGTCTAATTAGGACTGACAACAAATTCACTGCCAACGTAAGACAGGTAGAAACAAAAATAGAAACTTGGCAGAGTGCCCTTGTATAATGAAATTTTAGAGAATTATTGAAAATCTCAAAATTTTAATGCCGACTGCGGTGGCAATCTGAAGCTTAAACTGTGTTGTGTTTTTTATACGTCAATAATCTGTCTGGTGAGAAAAATTTGTCGATGATTCCTGACTCAGAAAGAACTATAGTTCAGGCTTTTATTTCTAATTATGAAGACGAATTTTTTAGAATTACCGTAAGTAAAAGAGCCTGAAATCCCTCAAACATGACATCAGATGGAAATAAAAGTAAATAGTTGAAATTGTCAGCATTTAAAATCTCAGATTGTAGGTTTGCACCCCCATCGGGAAAAACAAGGAAAATCGTTTTCTGAATGAGTTGCAGTGATTTCTCTCTTTTTTTGGGGGGGGGGGCTTATGAAAAATAGATATATGGTTAGTGGCTAGCTTGAATGGTAATGCTCATATCTACGTGTTTTTCTTATAATTTTTTTCATGATAGTGTCAGAATAAACCACAATACGACACCAAAAATAACACTCTTCGGGGCCAATTCTGAAGTTGAGACGGCCAGGAAGCACAACAATTACATTTGAAATCGCCATCTTTGAAAATTCTTAACTGAAGGTTTAACATCTTCCAGCATGGTTGCAGCAGTAGCAGTAACTAGAGAAAATCGCGCCCAATGCTGAACAGTAATATAGCTTATAGTGTATTTTTATTGATTAATATTA
The DNA here is from genome assembly GCF_049724085.1 of Artemia sp. Qi Xiang Cuo. Lineage (NCBI taxonomy): Eukaryota > Metazoa > Arthropoda > Branchiopoda > Anostraca > Artemiidae > Artemia > Artemia sp. Qi Xiang Cuo. The sequence goes on from NC_142794.1 coordinate 43,574,783, forward strand.
TAAATTTTTTCAGTTTTTTTTTTTTGTTTCTCTGCTTGAAAAATAAAATTTGGACTGCAATTTAAAGTTTAGAATATTCAATATTCAGGATAAGAAGACAGCTTTGTCGACCCAGTTTCATGTGTATCACATCGATTTAACCAATCTTCAAAATATTTTCGTTGCAGTGAGTTCAATCTGGCCCAGTCTGCATTCCCTGTAAATTACTAGTCTCTCAGAGATGAAACAAAATTAGTTTCAAATTTTTTCTATATAGTAGTCCACCTAGCAAAGTGAGCTATGAATTTTCATTTTAAGTCCATTTAATTTCCTGTCAAATTAAGCCAAAATTGAAGTCCTCAATTTTTCTCCTGAAGCTTCTAGTCTGTTGGTCTGGAATGAACAAAATAATTACAGGTCCTAATTGATCAGAAAAGAGTTTTGAGTCCATTTTTAAGTGAAACATTTTACCTTTCAAATTTTTCTTTGGACCCTCTTGACCCATTTGAAACAACTTTCTCTCCCACGACACTCCCTGAAAGTTTTAATACGATCTTCTCAGTCGTTCCCGAGATATTTCAGATACGCTATTTGATATTCTGGGTGAATACGTTGTATTGGAGCTAATAATGCCAAATGCCTTGGGTAGATCAAAGACATTTTTGTTTGCCCCTTCCCCACCTCCCATCCAACTAAAACCAAAATATAGTCTTCTTTATCCCCCCCCCCCCGACTCTCTAGAAGTTTCAGATCGATCCTCATGTGGGTCCCTTGTGTGGCAAATTACACAATGACCTTCTTGTAAGGCTTATTATGCTCGTCGAAAAAATTAAAACAAGCAAAAAATAATTGAAAATAAACTTTATTTTTCATGTGTAAGTAATGAGTGAAGTAATGAGTGGGCCATTGCTCGCGCATATTGCGTTGAAACGACGTTTCAGTTGCTGGGTCTTTTTTTACAAGGACATGTTGCAAGCTTGCAAGCCTATCAACCATACCTTGCGAGAGCGCGGGCTGATCCCTGGGCTTCGTATTTCCAAGTAGATTACTAATATATTATGTTATATGGGCCTTTCTAAAAAGTCAGTTTTGGTTAATGCTAATGAAACAAAATAAAATAGGATGAATATATAATAGTATATAAAGAAATTTGGGCTATATATTTGCACATTAGGGGGTGGGGTTGGGGGTAAAGCATAGCATATATTAAATACATAACCTAACCAAACCTAGGAACCTTTCCCTCCCCCCCCTAAACCCCCAAAAAACAACAGTTCAAATATCGTAACGCAATGAAACCACGCTATGCATTGCATTGCTCTATAGCGGTCTCTTGAATTAACCCGTCAAAACTGGTTTTTCGTGACCGGTTTCCATGTAAAGGCCCATATAGTGTTCAAGTACCCTATTCTTTTATTTTTTGAAGGCCACTCATGGATTTATGTGATTCTAAGAAAACATCCTATTTTTTAGGCCGCTTTCGTGTATTCAGTAAAGCGCTAGTTTTTAAATTTCTACAAATATAGGGAAGTATGATAAGTCTGTGTGTTTTAGCTGGTTTTGCTGATATATCTAAGTAATCTGTGGAGCAATAATTTTTGTGTTTTAATGCTTAACATCTCTCTTTGCAGTCGTAAGAAAATTATTTTTTTTTTTTCAATTAATTTGTCGTAGATAATTTCGGAGACTACACTGCCTTTCCATGACGATAAAATAAAAGTTCAAAATAGGGATAAAATCTTTTTTAATAGACAGTGTATAGAAATTCACAAAAATTACCAGATATTTCGGTCACTGTATATGTGACCGAAATATCTGGTATTTTTTGTGAATTTCTATACACTGTCTATTAAAAAGGATTTTATCCCTATTTTGAACTTTTATTTTATTAATTTCTCAAAGGAGCATGTGAGATCATTCAGGTCAAAAATAATAAATTAGCACTGCGTCGCTTCATGCAAGACTCTAACCGACATTTCATAGTCGAATAAGAACAAAAGTGAAACATAATTAAACAGTAAACTAAATAATTTTGTATTTAGCCAACGCTAGCTCTTTTATGAACAGAAAATTAACATGGAAAGTTTGGGCCGCTTTTCCCCACATACAAGACGAAGGAGAAGAAGTTATGGTTAGACGGGCTTTTAGAGATCCTAAATCTAATAGTTGGCTGTTGGTTTCTACAACGTTGCAATCTATTTAGTAAACGATTATTTTTGCCACACAAGCACTGTTACCTGCCACAATCAATTCGTGTGTGACGAAAATTTACAGACATTGACATTTCCGTTTCAATAAACACTTGTTCAATATTGTTAATCAGTTTTGGAACATAAAAAATGTAGAAGTATAAACTCAAAAACCAAAAAAGAGGGACTCTAACTCCCTAAATGAACGGGCCAAGGAGCTGAAAACCCTTTTAATCAACTGATGTTGGCCATACTGTCATCGCCCCTTACTACAATCAACATTTTTATAACATAAGCTGGTTGAATACAATATTTTCTTTCAAACAAAAGTTTGCTCAAGATTATTAATTAGGTTGTTCGTAAAAAAAAAAGTGTACAAGTATACGCCGAGATTCGGAAAAAGGAGGAAAAATAAGTCCGTAGGCCCAAAGGACCAAGGAGCTGAAAATAAGTGGACAAGTATACGCCGAGATTCGGAAAAAGGAGGAAAAATAAGTCCGTAGGCCAAAGGACCAAGGAGCTGAAAATAAGTGGACAAGTATACGCCCAGATTCGGAAAAAGGACGAAAAATAAGTCCGTAGGCCCAAAGGACCAAGGAGCTGAAAATAAGTGGACAAGTATACGCCCAGATTCGGAAAAAGGAGGAAAAATAAGTCCGTAGGCCAAAGGACCAAGGAGCTGAAAATAAGTGGACAAGGTTCTGAAAGTGCATCATGGGAAAATTCTGCATTTGATTGTTTAAATATATCAGTTTCTAAAATAATTAGTTTTGGCTACAGAACCACCGCCACTTGCCAAAGTAATATTTTGCGTCGCCAGGGTTTGTAGAACACCAGACTTTCTATTGATTGAGCTCTTCCGCAAACTTTTCGACAACCCATTCAATGTCATAGCCCGTGGGAAAAAAAGAAAAAGAGTCTAGGGTACGGCCCCCCTCGTATTTTAGGTAATTCCTATTCACTCTTACCTTTAAAGTCGCTTTTTAATTTCAAGTGCGAAATACTTGTTTTAAAAAAATATTTTTTGAAATTTAATTTTGGGCAAAGACCTACGCTTAGAGCTTAAATGAACAAAAAATGTTACGAGGAAAGTAAAATGCACGTATTCATTCTTGGTGTTTTCCTTTATTCATCGCTCAAGCAAATATTTTGGGCGTTGGTTTTCTTTTTATTTATTAAAGTGAACCTTTGGCAGGTATTAGAAGTCAACCAAGATGAGTGCATTTTTCAACATAACTATTACCATTTAATCAGTCAAGGACAAACTTCATATGAAATTACAATAAACCGTTTTATTACTTACACGTCATCCCTCTTCCGGTTATTTTAGGCTAGTGTTAGCTTTAATTAATTAAAAAAAAAAGAGTTTCTGATGGAAGTAAAGAGCGGAAATAAAACTTAAAACGAACAAAGATTATTGCTCCGTATATTTTCGCAGCATTTATATCCAATGTTGGTTCAAATAAGCTGATTCGAGATATTTCCCTATAGAGTTTTGAAAAACTAATACCTTACTGAAAACACAAAATCGACGCAACGACCATTTTTGAGAGTAGAAAAGTCTAAGTTTAGTCTTAGCATTCAATTTTAATTATCTCAAAACCTCAAGTAAGATAAGTTTTCACTGGAGTGCTAATTTTTTGGAACTCTACAAATTTAGTGAAATAAAACGAGTCTAATTCGTTTTGGACTGTGGGGGAGGGTCCCAGTCAGTATTTTTTAAAACTTCCCAGAAATTGTTGTGAACCAAAAACCCCACTAACTCCCATCAATTCAGATAATATTAAGTGGTAGGAAATCTTTTAGGGCCACCTACTCCCCGCCGCCGAGTGTACACCAAAAAGCGCAACGTCTCTTTGCAAGACAGCTTGCTACACTCTGCAAAGCCATCAAACCTCCCGCCACATAAATTAAGCTCCATCATGGTCACCCACGTTCCGTAAAAATTAGAGGGATGACTCAATCGTTCGCAAATCCTGACACCTGGCTCTCTTTTAAGGTAGAAAATGGAAAAAAGGTCATCATACCACCAGGGCCGTATCCAAGAGGGTTAGGGGGTTTAACCGCTGATCCTTGAAATCTTCGTCTGACTCATAAAATGTAACCGTAAAAAAAAGAAATTAAAGATTTAAAGCGTTTTTAAAGATTTTTTTTGTAGTCCCCTTCCCCGAAAAAAGCAACCTCCCCCAAACAAAATCCTGGATACGGCCTTGCATACCATCCTTCGCGTCCATGCAGCATCTATAATCTAATATGGGTGTTCGACCGTAATTTTGAGGTGACCCATTTAAAAAAATGCATGATATTGAACGGTAAGCTAGGAGCGTCAGTTTCAACCGATCGTCAAACCACCAACAATTTAAAGCGATACCAAAATAACAGAAGTCTGGTATACTTTTATTACTCTGGTTTTTAAATGATATTTTCTAATATATACAATACATTGATTTTAAAGATAAACTTCAAAAGTTTTTAGCATAAAAAATTTGTTTAATTTCTTCTAAAGTGGAAAATATCCTCAAAAACAGGAACGGTCTTGATGAAACTTGCACCATTAAACTAAATTTGCTCGAGAACTCTGTCGCGAAAGCTTCAAGTCCCTATATCCAAAAATACAAAATTTGGCATTTTTCCTGAGAATGATGGTCACGGATGTTTGATTATTTGTTTGGTTGTGGTTGTTTTTCGTTTTTCTTGTTAGTTTATTTTTCTATTCACAGGGATTAATTGTGTTGAAGCTGGATGTCATAAAAATGGGAGAGAGGTCATTGAAAAAAAAGTCTAAAGTCCTAGTCCCCCTTTCTAATAAAAACTGTTTTTTTTCAGGGGTGAAATTTCACAAAAATGTGAAATTTTATATTTGTGCCAGAAGAAAGAAAAAATGTGAAATTTTGTATTTTTGCCAGAAGAAAGACACGGATGCGTGTTGTTTTTTTCAGGGGTGATTGTATCGACCCAGTGGTCCTAGTATATCGTGAGAGGGCTCATTTGAACAGAATTAAAAGTTCTAGTGTCCTTTTTGAGTGACAAAAAAGATTAGAGAGCAACTAGGCCCCCTCACCCGCCCCTTTTTCCCAAAGTTGTCCAATAAAAATTTTGAGACAACCATTTTGTTCATCAAAGTTGAAAAGCCCAATAACTATGCCGTTGGATATAACATGACCACCCCCCCCCCAGCCCCAGGGGAAAGTTTTTTAAGTTTTAAAATTTGCCCCTTGTTTGTGCATAGTATTTGTTACGGGAAGAATGTATACATTTTAGGGTGGGGGGGGGGCGAATTTTCTGTGGGTGGTTTTCCACGGGAAATTTTTCATGGCGAGGGAAGTTTCCAGAGAGTGGACTTGTCAGGTGAAATTATACACTGGAGGAATTTGCCGGAATTCCAATAGAAATTTCTTTTTATATGTCTTGCTTTCTCTTTTCTGTCTGGATTTTATGCGTGGAGTTGTTTAGGGTAATTGTCCGGGGTAAATTTTCACCGGGATTGAATTGTCTAGAGGATATTCCCGTTGGGAAGGGATTTCTCCGTGGAGCTCGGGCAGATTACCTGGGATTATTTAAAAAGAAATCAGAAATTAAATTAAAAAAAAACAAGTTTTTTCAACTGAAAGTAAGGAGCCGCTTTAAAAATTAAAACGAACAGACATTATTACATATCTGAAGGGGACTGCCCTCTCCTCAACACCTCGCTCTTTACGCTAAAGTTTGACTTTCTGTCCTAATTCTTGAAGAACGACTCCTGAAACACAAGGGTCATTTGATTAGAACAATAAGAAGCTTTTTTAAAAGTATTAAAAAACTTTAGCGCAAAAAAGTGAGGTGTTGAGGAGGGGGCAACCCCCTTCATATGCGTAGTAATTTCTGCTCGTTTTGAGTTTTAATGTTGTTCCTTACTTTCAGTTGAAAAAACTTGTTTTTTTTTTAAATTTAACACAGAAAAAGGATCGGGGACGGGGCGTACACAATCTGAGTAAAAAGTGTTGGGAGATAATGTTTATGCACTCTTGACTAAGAGGATCAGAGGCGGGGTGTATGCCTTGTTGACCGAGAATAGTGGAGACATAGTGTGCATATTGTTGACAAAAGGGGATTAGAGACGAATCGTAGCATTTAGTGGCAACTTTTCTAAATTGATTAATTCGGGGGGGAGGGGGTTAGGCTTCTTGGCTCTGCTTAGGGTCCCTGGCCATACCGATTGAAAATTATTCATACCAAATGATATTTCGACACAAACTGATACGTCTATTAGAAGACGTTTATTGAACATATAGGCTACAAATGTATTGCCTTTTAACGCCCATATAAACAACACGAGTAAACTATGACAGTGTGACGAACAAGCTGTGAACAAAGAATATAATTTGAAGAAAATACCAGAGATTCGCAATGGTTGTGCTGTGTAAACTGCTATTCGCGAATAATTTTTTTGGAAGGCACTTTTTGACCATTAGAGCAGCATGAAAATGTGTATTCCCGTGACAACCCTGATCGGAATTAAACTTACGCACTGACTTGCTGAGAATTAGAGGATATTTACCATTTTCATGCTGACAGTACAAATTCCTACAATGTGTTTTTTTTTTTCTTTTCTTTTCTTTTTTGCCTAGAGAGCTTTTATGGTACTGAGAAGTTGCTTCGTGTTACGTTATATTTTTAATACGATTAGGTTCATTTACTACTAACAACTCACCGCAGCACCAAGTCGCCTGAGGCCAACACAGCTACGCACAGTCCTCCATCCCAATCAATTCAAAGCCTCCCTTTTTACACCCTTCCGTGAAGTTTCCATTTCCTTTTACTGTATATATATATATATATATATATATATATATATATATATATATATATATATATATATATATATATATTCTCGTAAGCGTGCTTTGGGAAAACTTATAAGAACCAGGGATATTCTTTAAGAAAAATACTTCTTAAGGGAATTTTGTGTTTGGGGGGGGGGAAGGGATGAGGTGACCAACAAATTCATTGTCTTCATTCCACCTAAAAAAAAATTTCTCTAAGACACTATGAAACTTAGAATTTGTTCAGGATCAAGCAACAAGATAATTCAGAAGAAACTATGTGTACCCAGGTTGTCAAAATACGTTATCTGCAATATTTAGAACGGCTTGGGGTAAAACTTCTAGGGAGTGTTAGAAGTCAAAAGAACTTCAAGTTTTTGTGTTTGGGGTAGGGGATGAGAGGAATGAACCATTTTGGTATCCGAAACATTGGTTCTCCTGAAAAGTGACCAACTATTTACTGGTCCAATGGTCCAGTGAATGAAGACGAAAAAATAATTGCATCAGTTCATGACCCAAGAATATCCAAAACTAAAAATATTTTTACTCCGATTGGGTGGAAACTTACAGGGCATGGAGATTTTGGAAGAAAAACCTGGTTGTATTGATTCATAGTACGCAAACAACCGATTTTATTTCCACTCATCCACTTGAAAATTATACGGCATATGGACAGGGTCAAACTCAATGAGGATAAAAAATTTATGAAACAAACACAATTGTATTGATTTGTGTCATCAGGTTGCATCATCAGTTTTAACAAAGCAGATCTTTTTTTTTTTAAATAGACTTAACTTGCATTTTTCTTTTTTTAAATAGACAACAGTTAGGGTACTTAACAATAGAACATGAAAGATTCTTTTCATAAAATGGTGGATAAAGATTCGTGTAGATTCAAGGATGTCTACAGGATGGGGATTAGGATTATTTGAGGACTTAAGAAGCTCATTCCGGCAATATATGCACAGTGATGTCTAGCAGTTTTTAACTGCCCATGAAGGATACATGTCAGTGCCATTAAATATGAGGTTATATAACCATGTTCCCAAAATTACATAAACATATATTTTAAGTGACAAATATCTATGGAAAATAGCGTCGATTTTGCTAGTATTGGACTTCTCTCTCCGGTAAAATTTGCGACTCTTAGCCCCCCAAAGACAAACTGAAGGGGCACCTCCAATTGACATCCAAAAAATATAAAGACCAGGATCGAAAATACTAGCATCCCTTAGGAGTTTAAATGCTGCAGGAAGGTTAGATGGTACTTAACCAGACCTAGTAAATAATTAATTATGCTCACAGTACTAATAAACGACTTTTAGACTGATTGCTCATCAATCTTTCCACGTCTGATCTCTGGCAAAGTGTCTTTATTGCGATGTCTTTATCTGATTCAAAGTATTGTTTGATTGCTACTCATTGACGACGACGTATCATTAAAAGTCAATAAAAATTAATTATATCACTTTCACTGTTAAGCCCCAAGACATGTCTTTGTAGTCGGCGTCTAATTTGTTCCAGCAATCAAATATGAAGCTATTCTCACACAAGTTCATTTCTACTGCAACTAATGCCAACATGGCTTTCGCATTTCAACTTTTTTTTCAGCGCTTAGACAGTGGAGTTGGGAGCCTGAACATATACATTGTTGTATACATCATATACATTTGATATATAAATATATGCACACACTCACACACATAATGGGTTTCAAGTCGATTTTTCAGGGATTTTCTGTTTTAGTCAAGTTTTACTTGATTTTTATATTTTCTAGCGGTTACTGATTTAGCTCAAGGAAACTCAGAGACACACACACACACTTTCTTATGTGTATGTACTAGAAGAAACATAAGATTTGCACGCTAAGATCGACAGCTTGGCCTTTTGGCCGTGTAAATGCGGAGTCGCTTTCATGGGTGCAACTCAACCCATAGACCCTCCCACGTCTGCCGTTTCATTTGTGGGCCACTCCACCCTCTTCAATCGGGGGAGACTAGAGCCTTGGAACCTCACGAATCAGATCTTTCTCTGCTTGGCTTTTGTCCTTCATGTGATTTTTTTGCCCCCCCCTCCCCCTCCTTGTACTGCTCAATACGGTTGGCAACTTGAACTTTTGGTCCTCACATAGCTCCCGCTTCGTTCGGGCCTCCCTCACATGCTTAAAAGTTGAAAGGGGGGTCCAACTCCCGAACCCACCACGTGGTTTATGGTTTTCTCAGTGAGAATGAAAAAACAGAATCTTTCTCACTTGAAAAAACAGGAACTTTCTCACATTGATGGATGTTTTCTTTGACGGTTATGAGTGTTGGCCAATTTATTTGATGTTTTTCATGGATTTCAACAGTAGTTCATGTCTGTTTTATGGTTTTTGTCAGTGAGAATGAAAAAACAGGAACTTTCTCACTTTAATGGATGTCAACAGTAATTTATGTCTGTTTTATGGTTTTTGTCAGTGAGAATGGAAAAACAGGAACTTTCTCACTTTGATGGTTGTTTTCTTGGATGGTTATCTGTGTTGGCCAATTTATTTGATGTTTTTCTGGATGTCAACAGCAATTAATGTCTGTTTTATGGTTTTTGTCAGTGAGAATGAAAAAACAGGAACTTTCTCCCTTTAATGGATGTCAACAGTAATTTATGTCTGTTTTATGGTTTTTGTCAGTGAGAATGGAAAAACAGGAACTTTCTCACTTTGATGGTTGTTTTCTTGGATGGTTATCTGTGTTGGTCAATTTATTTGATGTTTTTCTCGGATGTCAACAGTAATTCATGTCTGTTTTATGGTTCTTTGTCAGTGAGAATGAAAAAACAGGAACTTTCTCACTTTAATGGATGTCAACAGCAATTTATGTCTGTTTTATGGTTTTTGTCAGTGAGAATGGAAAAACAGGAACTTTCTCACTTTGATGGATTATTGAGTCTAACGGGGACAGGGTTTTTGCCATTGCCTCGGAAACAATTCTACTGGTCGAACTCCAAAAGATATTAATAACCAAACGCCATGGAAACAATTCTCAAAGAAAAATCTTAGCGATGAATTATTTTAGCGCAGGAATCAGGTTTCTTAGTAATTTGAAATGTGTCAGCGCAGAGATGCCAAAAACAAAAGGAACACGCTGAAATTATGTTTAGGGATTATTTGGGCGAAACCGTTTTAGACATTTTATGGAATTATTTCGGCGAAACAGTTAGAGACATTTTAAAAGATGATTTAAAAGATGATTTTAGAAGAGGATTTGAGGGTGAAACTCTGTGGTCGTCATAATACACAAGTTCCATTTGAACAGTGTTGTGAGGGCCCCTACCACAACCCAAAAGGGTTCCGACCCCCCCACCCCAACCCCAAAGGAAGCCCCCGGTCCTCAAAGGTTCTCCGGGCTCCCAAAGGGCCCCCGGCGCCCCAAAGGCTCCTGAGCCCCCATTTTAATACTTTTTTAAGGCTTTATTATATCTTTTCAGAACAAATTATTATTTTAGGGAATTATTTCGGCGAAACAGTTAGAGACATTTTAAAAGATGATTTTTGAAGAGATTTTAGAAGAGGATTTGAGGGTGAAATTCTGTGGTCGTTATAATAGAAAAGTTCCATTTGAACAGTGTTGTGAGGTCCCCTAACACAACCCCAAAGGGTTCCAATCCCCCCACCCCAACCCCGAAGGAATCCCCCGGTCCTCAAAGGTCCCCCAAGCTCCCAAAGGACCCTCGGCGCCCCTAAAGCTCCTGAGCCCCCATTTTAATACTTTTTTAAGACTTTATTATATCTTTTCAGATCAAATTATTATTTTAGGGAATAATTTCGGCAAAACACTTAGAGACATTTTATAAGATGATTTTTGAAGAGATTTTAGAAGAGAATTTGAGGATGAAGCTCTATAGTCATTATCATAAATATGTTTCATTTGAAAAGTGTCATAAGGTCCCCTACCCCAACTCCAAAGGGTTCCGATTCCCCTACCCCAACCCCGAAGGACGCCTCCGGTTCTCAAAGGTCCCCCAAGCTCCCAAAGGACCACCCGGCCCTCAAGGGCACCCCCCGCAGACCCGCAAAGGCCCTCCCCGGCCCCTTTCTTTCGTTGATGTGTGTTGTCTGAAACTTATGATTTGGGGTGTATGGGTTGCTATTTTTGACTTTTCTGAGTTGGATTTCTTAGTCTTTCATAGGTATGTGTTGTCTGAAACCTATGATTTGGGATGGGTGGTTTGCTATTTTTGACTTTTCTGAGCTGGATTTCTTAGCCTTTCATAGGTGTGTGTTGTCAGAAAATTATGATTTGGGATGTGTAGTTTGCTATTTGGACTTTTCAGAGCTAGAATTCATAGTCTCTCATAGGTGTTTGTTGTCTGAAATTTCTAGTTTGGGATGAGTAGTTTGCTATTTCAGGCTTTTATGAGCTAGGGTTTCCTAGTATTTCGTTGGTGATTGTTGTCAGAAAATTATGATTTGGGATATGTAAATTACTATTTCGGGCTTTTATGAGCTAGGTTTCTTAGCCTTTCGTAGGTGTGTGTTGTCTGAAACCTATAGTTTGGGATGAGTAGTTTGCTATTTTTGACTTTTCTGAGCTAGGTTTCTTAGCCTTTCATAGGTGTGTGTTGTCAGAAACTCATGATTTGGGATATGTAAATTACTATTTTTGACTTTTCTGAGCTAGATTTCTTAGCCTTTCATAGGTGTTTGTTGTCTGAAGCCTATAGTTTGGGATGAGTAGTTTGCTTTTTGGACTTTTCAGAGCTGGATTTCTTAGCCTTTCGTAGGTGTGTGTTGACTGAAACTTATAATTTGGGATATGTAAATTACTATTTCAGGCTTTTCTAAGCTAGATTTCTTAGTCTTTCGTTGGTGTGTGTTGTCTGAAACCTATGATTTGGGATTTGTAGTTTTGCTTTTTGGACTTTTCAGAGCTATGATTCTTAGTCCCTCATAGGTGTTTGTTGTCTGAAACCTATAGTTTGGGATGAGTAGTTTGCTATTTCAGGCTTTTCTGAGCTAAGGTTTCTTAGTATTTCGTAGGTGTGTGTTGTCTGAAACTTATGATTTGAGGTGTGGAATTTGCTATTTCAGGCTTTTCTGAGCTAAGGTTTCATAGTATTTCATAGGTGAATGTTGTCTGAAACTTATGATTTGGGGTGTGTAATTTGCTATTTCGGGCTTTTCTGAGCTAGATTTCTTAGTCTTTCGTTGATGTGTGTTGTCTGAAACCTATGATTTGGGATGGGTGGGTTGCTGTTTTTGACTTTTCTGAGCTGGATTTCTTAGCCTTTCATAGGTGTGAGTTGTCTGAAACCTATGATTTGGGATGGTTAATTTGCTATTTTTAACTTTTATGAGCTAGTTTTCTTAGCCTTTCATAGGTGTGTGATGTCAGAAAATTATGATTTGGGATGTGTAATTTGCTTTTTGAAATTTTCAGAGCTAAGATTCTTAGTCCCTAATAGGTGTTTGTTGTCTGAAACCTATATTTAGGGATGAATAGTTTGCTATTTCAGGCTTTTCTGAGCTAAGGTATCTTAGTATTTCATAGGTGTGTGTTGTCTGAATCTTATGATTTGGGGTGTGTAATTTGATATTTCGATTTTTCATAGCTAGATTTCTTAGCCTTTCGTAGGTGTGTGGCGTCTGAAACCTATGATTTGGGATGTGTGGGTTGCTATTTTTTGACTTTTCTGAGCTGGATTTCTTAGCCTTTCGTAGGTGTGTGTTGTCTGAAACCTATGATTTGGGATGAGTAGTTTGCTATTTTTGACTTTTCTAAGCTGGGTTTCTTAGCCTTTCGTTGATGTGTGTTGACTGAAACATATGATTTGGAATGATTAGTTTGCTATTTTTGACTTTTTAGATATAGGTTTCTTAACCTTTCATAGGTGTGGGTGGTCAGGAAAGTATGATTTGAGATGTGTAATTTGCTTTTCGAAATTTTAGGAATTAGAATTTATAGTCCTTAATAGTTGTTTGTGGTCTGAAACCTATATTTAGGGATGAATAGTTTGCTATTTTAGGCTTTTCTGAACTAAGTTTTCTTAGTATTTCGTAGGTGTGTGTTGTCTGAATCTTATGATTTGGGGTGTGTAATTTGCTATTTCCGAATCTTAATAACCAGATTTCGTAGTCTTTCGTAGGTGTGTGGTGTCTGAAACCTATGATTTGGGATGTGTGGGTTGCTATTTTTGACTTTTCTGAGCTAGATTTCTTAGCATTTCATAGGTGTGTGCTTTCAGAAAATTATGATTTGGGAGGTGTAGTTTGCTTTTTGGACTTTTCAGAGCTAGGATTCGTAGTCCCTCATAGGTGTTTGTTGTCTGAAACTTCTAGTTTGGGATGAGTTGCTGGCTATTTCAGGCTTTTCTGAGCTAAGGTGTCTTAGTATTTCGTAGGTGAATGTTGTCTGAAACTTATGATTTGGAATATGTAAATTACTATTTCGAGCTTTTCTGAGTTGGATTTCTTAGTCTTTCATAGGTGAGTGTTGTCTGAAACATATGATTTGGGATGGGTGGTTTGCTATTTTTGACTTTTCTGAGCTGGATTTCTTACCCTTTCATAGGTGTGTGTTGTCAGAAAATTATGATTTGGGATGTATAGTTTGCTATTTGGACGTTTCAGAGCTAGGATTCTTAGTCTCTAATAGGCGTTTGTTGTCTGAAACCTATTGTTTTTGATGAATAGTTTGCTATTTAAGGCTTTTATGATCTAGGTTTTCTCTTATTTTGTAGGTGTGTGTTGTCTTAAACTTATGATTTGGGATATGTAAATTACTATTTCGGGCTTATCTGAGCTAGATTTCTTAGTCTTTCGTTGTTGTGTATTGTCTGAAACCTATGATTTGGGATGGGTGGATTGATATTTTTTACTTTTATGAGCTGGATTTCTTAGCCGTTCATAGGTGAGTGTTGTCTGAAACTTATTATTTGGGATGGTTAATTTGCTTTTTCCGGCTTTTATTAGCTAGGTTTCTTAGCCTTTCATAGGTGTGTGTTGTCAGAAAATTATGATTTGGGATGTGTAGTTTGCTATTTGGACTTTTCAGAGCTATGATTCTTAGTCCATCATAGGTGTTGTTGTCTGAAACCTATAGTTTGGGATGAGTAGTTTGCTATTTCAGGCTTTTATGAGCTAGGTTTCTTAGCCTTTCGTAGGTGTGTGTTGACTGAAACTTATGATTTGGGATATGTAAATTACTATTTCGGGCTTTTCTAAGCTAGATTTCTTAGTCTTTCGTTGGTGTGTGTTGTCTGAAACCTATGATTTGGGATGTGTGGGTTGCTATTTTTTGACTTTTCTGAGCTGGATTTCTTGGCCTTTCATAGGTGTGTGTTGACTGAAACCTATGATTTGGGATGAGTGGCTTGCTATTTTTGACTTTTCAGAGAAAGATTTCTTAGCCTTTCATAGGTGTGTGTTGTCAGAAAATTATGATTTGGGAGGTTTGCTTTGCTTTTTGGAATTTTCAGAGCTATGATTCTTAGTCTCTCATAGGCGTTTGTTGTCTGAAACTTCTAGTTTGGGATGAATAGTTTGCTATTTCAGGCTTTTCTGAGCTAATGTTTCCTAGTATTTCGTAGGTGAATGTTGTCTGAAACTCATAGGTGTGTGTTGTCAGAAAATTATGATTTGTGATGTGTAGTTTGCTTTTTGGACTTTTCAGAGCTAGGATTCTTAGTCTCTCATAGGTGTTTGTTGTCTGAAACCTATAGTTGGGGGTGAGTAGTTTGCTTTTTCAGGCTTTTCTGAGCTAAGGTTTATTAGTATTTCGTATGCGTTTGCTGCCTGAAACTTTTGATTTGATGTGTCTAATTTGCTATTTCCGAATTTTCATAGCCAGATTTCTTAGTCTTTCGTAGGTGTGTATTGTCAAAAACGTATGATTTAGATTGTGTGGGTTGTAATTTTTCGACTTTTCTGAGCTGGATTTCTTAGCCTTTGGTAGGGGTGTGTTGACTGAAACCTATGATTTGGGATGAGTGGTTTGCTATTTTTGACTTTTCTGAGCTAGATTTCTTAGCCTTTCATAGGTGTGCTTTCAGAAAATTAAGATTTGGGAGGTCTAGTTTGCTTTTTGGACTTTTCAGAGCTAAGATTCTTAGTCCCTCATAGGTGTTTGTTGTCTGAAACTTCTAGTTTGGGATGAGTAGTTGGCTATTTCAGGCTTTTCTGAGCTAAGGTTTCTTAGTATTTCGTAGGTGAATGTTATCTGAAACTTATGATTTGGGATATGTAAATTACTATTTCAGGCTTTTCTAAGCTAGATTTCTTGTCTTTCGTTGGTGTGTGTTGTCTGAAACCTATGATTTGGGATGTGTGGGTTGCTATTTTTTGACTGTTCTGAGCTGGATTTCTTAGTCTTTCATAGGTGTGTGTTGACTGAAACCTACGATTTGGAAAGTCTGGGTTGCTATTTTCGACATGTCCGTATTGTGTCTCAAAGCCTTTGATAGATGCTTACCTCCGGAAAATTAGTATATGGTCGGACAAGTTGGCTTTTTGGGACTTTCAGGGATATGGTTCTTAATCCCTCATTTGTGTCTGTTTTATGAAACCTATAGTTTGGGATGAGTAGTTGGTTATTTCAGGCTTTTCTGAGCTAAGGTTTCTTTGTATTTCGTAGGTGTGTGTTGTCTGAAACTTATGATTTGAGGTGTGTAATTTGCTATTTCCGACATGATCAATTCTGTTTCCCCAAAATAATATAAAAAGTTTCCACTTCAGTTCCGATTTTTCTCAATGAGATGAAAAAATTCAAAATACTGTTCCAAATTTTTCAAAGAAGATAGAAAAGTTCAAGTTCTCTTCTGAATTTTACCAAAGAACACAATTCAATTCTAATTTCTCCAGAGAAAATAAAAAGCTTCCGCTTCAGTTTTAAGTTCACCAAGACATAAAAAATTTAAAGTTTAGTTAAAATTTTTCTGTAGAATATAGGAAAAGTTATACTATGATTTATGATTATTTTCCATGAAGATAAAAAGTTTCACTTTAATTCAAAATTTTCTTAAATTCAGTTCCGAATTTTCTCAAAGAGACGAAAAAATTTAAAGTACTATTCCAAATTTTTCATAGAAGATAGAAAAGTTCAAGTTCTCTTTTGAATTTTACCAAAGAACACAATTCAATTCTAATTTCTCTAAAGAAAATAAGAATCTTCCACTTCAGTTTGAAGTTCACCAAGACATAAAAAATATAAAATTCACTTCTAAATTTTTCCATAGAAGATAGGAAAAGTTATACTATGATTGTGATTATTTCAATGAAGATAAAAAGTTTCACTTTAATTCTAAATTTTCTTATATTCAATTCCGACCTTTCTCAAAGAGATGAAAAAATTTAAAGTTCTGTTCCAAATATTTTCTCGGAAGAAGAAAAGTTCAACTTCGATTCTGAATTTTCTCAATGAAAATGAAATAAGTTATTGATCAAATCTATTGTCCCAAAATAATATAAAAATTTCCACTTCAGTTCAGATTTTTTTCTCAAAGAGATGAAGAAATTTAAAGTTCTGTTCCAAATTTTTCATAGAAGATAGGAAAAGTTCTCATCCCAAACTAGAAGTTTCAGACAACAAACACCTATGAGGGACTAAGAATCCTAGCTCTGAAAAGTCCAAAAAGCAAACTACACCTCCCAAATCATAATTTTCTGAAAGCACACACCTATGAAAGGCTAAGAAATCTAGCTCAGAAAAGTCAAAAATAGCAAACCACTCATCCTAAATCATAGGTTTCAGTCAACACACCCCTACGAAAGGCTAAGAAATCCAGCTCAGAAAAGTCAAAAAATAGCAACCCACACAACCCAAATCATAGGTTTCAGACAACACACATCTACGAAAGACTAAGAAATCTGGCTATGAAAAGTCGGAAATAGCAAATTACACACCTCAAATCATAAGTTTCAGACAACACACACCTACGAAATACTAAGAAACCTTAGCTCAGAAAAGCCTGAAATAGCAAACCACTCATCCCAAACTATAGGTTTCAGACAAGAAACACCTATGAGGGATTAAGAATCCTAGCTCTGAAAAGTCCAAAAAGCAAACTACAAATCCCAAATCATAATTTTCTGACAGTACACACCTATGAAAGGCTAAGAAACCTAGCTCAGAAAAGTCAAAAATAGCAAATTAACCATCCCAAATCATAGGTTTCAGACAACACACACATATGAAAGGCTAAGAAATCCAGCTCAGAAAAGTCGAAAATAGCAATCCACCCATCCCAAATCATGGGTTTCAGACAACACACTCCAACGAAAGACTAAGAAATCTAGCTTAGAAAAGCCGAAATAGTAATTTACATATCCCAAATCATAAGTTTCAGACAACATTCACCTACGAAATACTAGCAAACCTTAGCTCAGAAAAGCCTGAAATAGCAAACTATTCAACCGAAACTAGAAGTTTCAGACATCAAACGCCTATGAGAGACTAAGAATCATAGCTCTGAAAATTCCAAAAAGCAAACCACACCTCCCAAATCATGATTTTCTGACAACACACACCTATGAAAGGCTAAGAAATCTAGCTCAGAAAAGTCAAAAATAGCAAACCACTCATCCCAAATCATAGGTTTCAGTCAACACATACCTATGAAAGGCTAAGAAATCCAGCACAGAAAAGTCAAAAAATAGCAGCCCACACATCCCGAATCATAGGTTTCAGACAACACACACCAACGAAAGACTAAGTAATCTAGCTTAGAAAAGCCCGAAATAGTAATTTACATATCCCAAATCATAAGTTTCAGTCAACACACACCCACGAAAGGCTAAGAAACCTAGCTCATAAAAGCTTGAATTAGCAAACTACTCATCCTTAATTATTGGTTTC
Source organism: Artemia sp. Qi Xiang Cuo (assembly GCF_049724085.1). Classification (NCBI taxonomy): domain Eukaryota; kingdom Metazoa; phylum Arthropoda; class Branchiopoda; order Anostraca; family Artemiidae; genus Artemia; species Artemia sp. Qi Xiang Cuo. The sequence continues at coordinate 43,592,579 of NC_142794.1, forward strand.
TGACAACAAACACCTGTGATGGACTATGAATCCTAGCTCTGAAAAGTCCAAAAAGCAAACTACAAATCCCAAATCATAATTTTCTGACAGCACACACCTATGAAAGGCTAAGAAACACATCCCAAATCATAATTTTCTGACAACACACACCTATGAAAGGCTAAGAAACCTAGCTAATAAAAGCCGGAAATAGCAAATTAACCATCCCAAATCATAAGTTTCAGACAACACTCACCTATGAACGGCTAAGAAATCCAGCTCTTAAAACTCAAAAATATCAATCCACCCATCCCAAATCATAGGTTTCAGACAACACACACCAACGAAGGACTAAGAAATCTAGCTCAGAAAAGGCCGAAATAGTAATTTACATATCCCAAATCATAAGTTTCAGACAACACACACCTACTAAATACTAGGAAACCTAGCTCATAAAAGCCTGAAATAGCAAACTATTCATCCCGAACTATAGTTTTCAGACAACAAACGTCTATGAGAGACTAAGAATCCTAGCTCTGAAAAGTCCAACTAGCAAACTATACATCCCAAATCATAATTTTCTGACAACACACACCTATGAAAGGGTAAGAAATCCAGCTCAGAAAGGTCAAAAATAGCAAACCACCCATCCCAAATCATAGGTTTCAGACAACACATACCTATGAAAGACTAAGAAATCCAACTCAGAAAAGCCCGAAACAGTAATTTACATATCCCAAATCATAAGTTTCAGACAACATTCATCTACGAAATACTAATAAAACTTAGCTCAGAAAGGTCGGAAATAACAGATTACTAATTCCAAACATGAAGTTTCAGACTACACACACAAGTGATGGGCAGAGTTTTTTAGTTCCAAAAAGTTTGAAATGCAAACTACCCATCCAAAATCATAATTTTCTCACGACACACACCTATGAAATGCTAAGAAATCAAGCTCAGAAAACTCAAAAAATTGCAACCCACTCATTCCCCAATCAGATGTTTCAGACAACACACACCTACGAAAGACTAAGAAATCTGGTTATGAAGAGTCGGAAATAGCAAATTACACACCTCCAATCATAAGTTTCAGACAACACACACTTATGAAATACCAACAAACCTTAGCTCAGAAAAGCCTGAAATAGCAAACTACTCATCCCAAACTAGAAGTTTCAGACCACAGACACCTATGAGGGACTAGGAATCCTAGTTCTGAAAAGTCCAAAAAGCAAACTACAAATCCCAAATCATAATTTTCTGACAGCACACACCTATGAAAGGCTAAGAAACCTAGCTCAGAAAAGTCAAAAAAAAAGCAAATTAACCATCCCAAATCATAGGTTTCAGACAACACACACCTATGAAAGGCTAAGAAATCCAGCTCAGAAAAGTCAAAAATAGCACACTACACATCCCAAATCATAGGTTTCAGACAACACACACCTACGAAAGGCTAAGAAATCCAGCTCAGAAAAGTAAAAAAATAGCAACCCACTCATCCCAAATCGTAGGTTTCAGACACCACACACCTACGAAAGACTAAGAAATTTAGTTATGAAAAGTCGGAAATAGCAAATTACACACCTCAAATCATAAGTTTCAGACAACACACACCTATGTAATACTAAGATACCTTAGCTCAGAAAAGCCTGAAATAGCAAACTACTCATCTCAAAGTATAGGTTTCAGACAACAAACACCTATGAGGGACTTAGAATCCTAGCTCTGAAAAGTCCAAAAAGCAAGCTACAAATCCCAAATCATAATTTTCTGACAGCACACACCTATGAAAGACTAAGAAATCTAGCTCAGAAAAGTCAAAAATATCAAATTAAACATCCCAAATCATAGGTTTCAGACAACACACACCTATGAAAGGCTAAGAAATCTATCTCAGAGAAGTAAAAAATAGCAATCCACCCATCCCAAATCATTTGTTTCAGACAACACACACCAACGAAAGACTAAGAAATCTAGCTCAGAAAAGCCCGAAATAATAATTTACATATCCCAAATCATAAGTTTCAGACAACAGTCACCTACGAAATACTATGAAACCTTAGCTCAGAAATGCCGGAAATAGCAAATTACACACCTCAAATCATAAGTTTCAGACAACACACACCTACGAAATACTAAGAAACCTTAGCTCAGAAAAGCCTGAAATAGCAAACTATTCATCCCAAACTATAGGTTTCAGACAACAAACATCTATGAGGGACTAAGAATCCTAGCTCTGAAAAGTCCAAAAAGCAAACTACAAATCCCAAATCAAAGGTTTCAGACAACATACACCAACGAAAGACTAAGAAATCTAGCTTAGAAAAGCCAGAAATAGTAATTTACATATCCCAAATCATAAGTTTCAGTCAACACACACCTACGAAAGGCTAAGAAATCCAGCTCTGAAAAGTCCAAAAAGCAAACTACTCATCCCAAACTATAGGTTTCAGACAACAAACACCTATGAAAGGCTAAGAAATCTAGCTCAGAAAAGTCAAAAATAGTAATTTACATATCCCAAATCATGAGTTTCTGACAACACACACCTATGAAAGGCTAAGAAACCTAGCTCAGAAAAGTCGAAAATAGCAAACTAATCATCCCAAACTATAGGTTTCAGACAACAAACACCTACGAAAGGCTAAGAAATCTAGCTCAGAAAAGCCCGAAATAGTAATTTACATATCCCAAATCATAATTTTCTGACAACATTCACCTACGAAATACTAGGAAACCCTAGCTCATAAAAGCCTGAAATAGCAAACTACTCATCCCAAACTAGAAGTTTCAGACAACAAACACCTATGAGAGACTAAGAATCCTAGCTCTGAAAAGTCCAAATAGCAAACTACACATCCCAAATCATAATTTTCTGACAACACACACCTATGAAAGGCTAAGAAATCCATTTCAGAAAAGTCAAAAATAGCAAACCACCCATCCCAAATCATAGGTTTCAGACAACACATACCTATGAAAGACTAAGAAATCCAACTCAGAAAAGTCAAAAATAGCAACCCATACACCCCAAATCATAGGTTTCAGACAACACACATCCACAAATGACGGGGCCCGGGGTGGGCCTTTGAGGGTCTGGGGGGGTGTTTTGGGCGGGGTGGTCCTTTGGGCGGTTGGGGGACCTTTGTGGCTCGGGGGTTTCCTGCGGGTTTTGGGTAAGGGAATTAGAACCCTTTGGGATTGGGGTAGAGGACCTCACGACACTGTTCAAATGGAACTTGTGTATGATAACGACTATAGAACTTCACCCTCAAATTCTCCTCTAAAATCTCTTCAAAAATCATCTTTTAAAATGTCTCTAACTGTTTCGCCGTAATAATGCCCTAAAATAATAATTTGTTCTGAAAAGATATAATAAAGCCATAAAAAAGTATTAAAATGGGGGCTCAGGAGCCTTTGGGGCGCCGGGGGCTCTTTGGGAGCTTGGGGGACCTTTGAGGACAGGGGGCTTCCTTCGGGGTAGGGGTGGGGGGATCGGAACCCTTTGGGGTTGTGGTAGGGGACCTCACGACACTGTTCAAATGGAACTTGTGTATTATGACGACCACAGAGTTTCACCCTCAAATCCTCTTCTAAAATCTTTTCAAAAATCCTCTTTTAAAATTTCTCTAACTGTTTCGCCGAAATAATTCCCTAAAATAATAATTTGTTCCGAAAAGATATAATAAATCCTTAAAAAAGTATTAAAATGGGGGCTCAGGAGCCTTTGGGGCGCGGGGGGCCCTTTGGGACCCCGGAGAACGTTTGAGGACCGGGGGTTTCGTGCGGGGTTGGGGTGGGGGGATCGGAACCCTTTAGGGTTGTGGTAGGGGCCCTCACAACACTGTTCAAATGGAACTTGTGTATTATGACGACCACAGAGTTTCACCCTCAAATCCTCTTCTAAAATCATCTTTTAAATCATCTTTTAAAATGTCTCTAACGGTTTCGCCGAAATAATTCCATAAAATGTCTAAAACGGTTTCGCCCAAATAACCCCTAAACGTAATTTCAGCGTGTTCCTTTTGTTTTTGGCATCTCTGCGCTGACACATTTCAAATTACTAAGAAACCTGATTCCCGCGCTAAAACAATTCATCGCTAAGATGTTTCTTTGAGAATTGTTTCCATGGCGTTTGGTTATTAATATCTTTTGGAGTTCGACCAGTAGAATTGTTTCCGAGGCAATGGCAAAAACCCTGTCCCCGTTAGACTCAATAATCCATCAAAGTGAGAAAGTTCCTGTTTTTCCATTCTCACTGACAAAAACCATAAAACAGACATAAATTGCTGTTGACATCCATATAAGTGAGAAAGTTCCTGTTTTTTCATTGTCACTGACAAAAACCATAAAACAGACATGAATTACTGTTGACATCCGAGAAAAACATCAAATAAATTGACCAACACACATAACCATCCAAGAAAACAACCATTAAAGTGAGAAAGTTCCTGTTTTTTCATTCTCACTGACAATACCATAAAACAGACATGAATTACTGTTGACATCCATTAAAGTGATAAAGTTCCTGTTTTTTCATTCTCACTGACAAAAAACACAAAACAGACATGAATTGCTGTTGACATCCATGAAAAACATCAAATAAATTGACCAACACGCATAACCGTCCAAGAAAACATCCATCAAAGTGAGAAAATTCCTGTTTTTTCAAGTGAGAAAAATTCTGTTTTTTCATTCTCAGTGAGAAAACCATAAACCACGTGGTGGGTACGGGAGTCGGACCCCCCTTTCTACTCTTAAAGATGTTCCAAAGCAAAGTTCCACCAAAATTGAAAATGAAGAGAGGTATACAAATGATTATTCCTTTGGCACGCTTTGTAAGCTACTGTTGGAACGTATCTTAAGGTCCATTTAGATTAGGAAAAGGGCTCTGTTTTGTGTAATATACTAAATCCACGTCACAAGTAATTGAATTACAAAAAAGCAGTACCTTTGTGAGGGTAGCTATTGTCCCTTCACCTCCAGCTCTTTCCGCTAAAGTTTAATTAATGATCTGGCGATCTTCAGATCATGTTTTGAAACAATAAGACCCTGGGCTAAAAAGAAAAAAAGGAGGCTCTTTACCACCGTCCTCACCTGCTGCAATCACTTTCAACCTACTAGAAAGATACTAAAACTCACGATTTCCATTCGAAAGAGCTCTCCTGATCGTAGGTCTAAAGTGACTTAGGAAGACGGAGGGCAAGGAGTTCGTCAATCACGGATTTTTTTGATCAAAATTGCCCCCTTGGAAGCTTGATTTGACTCCATGTTTGATGGTAATGGGCCCCATGGGTGGAAATGGGCGCTGGATCATTTGCGCTGTTGGCCTCTGATCGTCCATTTAGATTAGGAAAAGTGCTCTGTTTTGTTTAAGATACCAAATCCACGTCACAAGTAATTGAATTACAAAAAAGCAGTACCTTTGTGAGGGTAGCTACTGTCCCTTGACCTCCGGCTCTTTCCGCTAAAGTTTAATTAATGATCTGGCGATCTTCAGATCATGTTTTGAAACAATAGGACCCTGGGCTAAAAAGGAAAGAAGGGGGCCTCTTTACTACCGTCCTGACCTCCTGGAATCACTTTCAACCTACTAGAAAGATACTAAAAATCACAATTTCCATTCGAAAGAGCCCTCCTGATCGTAAGTCTAGGATGACTTAGGAAGACTGAGGGCAAGGAGTTCGTCAATCACGGATTTCTTTGATCAAAATTGCCACCTTGGAAGCTTGATTTGACTCCATGTTTGACGGTAATGGGCCCTATGGGTGGAAATGGGCGCTAGATCATTTGCGCTGTTGGCCTCTGGTCGTTTTCGGGTCTTAAATATGCTACTAGAATTCACAATCTCCGTTTGAATGGAATCCCTCCCAAAACTTTACGGCTTCTTGTTCGATGCCTCTTTAAAAAATAAATGTGCAATCGCGCAATCAGCATTAAAATATAATTTACATGTTTGAAACCGCCATAAAATGGACGTACTTTTCATGTTTATTTTGTTTCCAAATTTTGATTTTCTTCAGCTTGGGCTACAATTGGCACGGGTCGCTCTCTAATTATATTTCGCTGCCATGCATTGTTTAATAAGGTTTTATTAAACAATAAATAAAAATATTTGAATAGCCGTTCCCTATTAAAGAAAAATTTAGCAGTTTTTTTTTAGTATATAAGTTTGTATATAATTATGTCGACGTATCTCTTGTTAATTAATAAATATTAACTTGTCCTACCTTGGAAGCCGCCCCCTCTTCCAAAAAATATAACTCTACCTGATTTGTTTCAGTTACTTTTATATGCGGGTCCAACGAAAACTTTGAGGTTACCCACCGTCGAGATACTACCATTTATGAGAGGTGACGAATCAACTTTAGACAAATAAAACAAACATACAAACAAAAACTTATAATATTGTTGTTTTTTTTTTATTCCCTTGCAATGCTATATTCGAAATACCCTGTAACGTGTATTAAGTCCCAAAGACGAGAAGTACATACTGATGAAATATTATTAAACTAAGGTCAGGGATAAACTTGATGAATAGTTCTTTTAAGTTAGGCCTGGTACAGCTACCTTTGGTAGTACCACCCTAAACATCCAGAATCTTTTGCTGCGGGTATATTTTTCGAGGTTCAATACAACTTGGGCGTGGTCCTATAAAGTGTTTTGTCGTAGTAAATGTTTTACTCAGAAGCTTTGTGTGTTGTGGGCACGTTGTTGCCAAATTTGATTGAATTTGGCTTTTGCCAAAAATGGAGTGGAAATTGCAACTTTGCTCGGTAGGCTTATCATCCAAATTTTTCTCTCCGAATAAACTCATGTTATGTTCATAATTTTCTTTGTTTCAGTAAAAACAGTACTAATGATAAAACAACATTTGAAAAAGTAAAGCTAAGACACGAGTATTGCGAGGATTTTTCCTTGACACCGGAAGGGAGGGGGAACTATTCTGAACTTTGGGGTATTACTCCTCATGCCTAATCCGTTAGTTCTTTGAATAATTATGTCTGAGACGGAAGATATCGAACTTTTTTTTATCTAGTCAGAGGAATAAAAACTGTATTTATGCAATAAAAGATTAAAATGCATAGTACTTCCCTTGATTTTTTTTTCTCAAATGAAAAAAGAGCATGTTAAAACATAAACAAGAAAAGATAATGTTGCAAACGAGGAGGGTGCCACCATCCTCAGCCTTCCGCTCTTTGATTTTTTTTTTTCTCTCAGTGCTTCTTTTTTTTTTCTCTCAAGAACGAATGCTCTGACGCAAGATCAATCTGACAAAAAGTCTGAATTCTGTATCACAATGCTATGGTATGGCAACCCACCTCATATGCAAGATAATTTATGTTTGTGATAGGTTTTGATTGTACTTTGCTTTTCTTTGAATTTTTTTTCAATTTGTGTTTGTTTTTTTATTCCATATTAAAGCTTACCATAAACAAGAGTGGGCTGCTGTCAACCTCAACTGCTCTACTCCCTCTTTGCGCCAGTTTGACTTTTGCATAACCATGCTTTAAGGATATATTTGGTATTGTAGATATTAATGATACTCTCCATAAAGCATAACTTCTATTTTAGTATAAAAAGTAGCGAGCGGTAACAATGAGTGGTAACAATTCCCTTGTATATACGACAATCTCTATTCGTCTTAAGTCGTAATCTCGCACTGTTATGTCATTTGAAAAAAAAAACATTTCAGTTAATTCTTATGGGATATCCACCCACCCTCCCTCTTTATAGGCACAAATATATTTTTTAGTCTTACAGTTAAAGTATTTGCGGAATAATAGAGGAGCTGTCACCCCTCTGGCTTAGCCCAAGTATGTTCCTAAAAATGAAGAGAGAATAAGAGAGTAAATCCCTCCTCGCCTCTTCCGTATTGGTCATAAACAGTTCGAAATTGTGGGGCCAAAACACAGTTTTTTGATTTCAGGTCCCCTTCTCCATCGCCCCAAAGAATGAATCATTGAACTCCCACATAGTAGTATGCAAATATACATTTGCCCTGTATTAATTAAACCTCAAGTTATTTGAATATGTTAAATTAGGCTTAAAGACTATTGCCTAAAATAACCTTTTATTTGGTATGGACTGCCTGTATATTTACGATGAATGCGCCACGACATGGGTGTATGCAGGGATGCCATCCGGTGAAAAAAATCACCAGATTCTTTAAAAAAAAATCACTAGATCAGCTCATAAATCACTAGATTATTGACTAGAAATCATTAGAATTATAATTCTCTTTATTAATCTAATTAACAAGTGATATGTTTCCTTACCATGTTCTATACATGTGCAGCTATAGTAAAGGGGTAAACTACCCCCTTAAGTCTGGAAAAATAACTTTAGATTAATGTTTTTTTGTTTCTCAAGCGAAAAATACCCTTGGAACTTTGAAAAATGTCTTTTCGCATCTTTATGTAGATAACAGAACAAATTTCTTGCTTCCTCCATGTGTTTTCCCAAATTGGCACCTTTGGCTTATAACCCGATCACTGAAAATTTGTTATCGGTGATGTAATCAAAATATTTACTTTTTCTTTTCTTTTTTCTTGTCGATTCAAAACCCTAATTTTTTTTCCGAAAACATAGCAACTATTTTATTTTTACTGTAGTTGAGCTAGTGTAATTACTGGGGAAATAATAACAATTTTGAAAATGACCTTTTTGTATCTTCATGCAAAAAGTTTGTCCCACCCTTCCCAAGTTTCGAAAATTTTGATATTACTTCTTTAATAAAAGATATCCAGAGAAAATCTTTTTCTCCCAATGCGTTTTTGTTTATTGCTAACGATTGTTCATTCTATTACTTAAGGTATTAAAGAGCCTGGGCTCCTCACCTGGATCTACGTCACTGTCAAACAGCATAGTTTTCAATTATATATTCATTCATTTATAAATGTCATAGGCTACAAACTAAAATAAGAAACAATAAAGGCAGGTTCTCACAAAGTTTGTTGTTGTCACATTTTGGTCTTGTACATCCTGTTTCCACTTTTTTGCAGAATCCACAAGAACACTAGGAATTTCCCATTTTGAGGGATCTTTGACATATCGATTTACATGCATTAGAGAATGCTTTAGACTATAAAAAACACAACACTTTTATTGCCCAAAGATAAAACTCCGCGAACAAATGTTCCCCAGAAATTTACCTCTCCCCCTCCACCCCTGTGGATAGTCTCCTCCGTGGTAAAATTCTCCCCTGGAATTTTTTTAATTATTCCCCAATTAATTACTTTCCCACAATTAACTACATCCCATTTTCAGTTTTCAAAAATAAAGTTAAAATTATTTACTTACCCATCTGACATTGTTTGATAAAGAATATCCAGAAAATCTGAAAATTCTTGGCACCATTGTGGCAGAAACCTTGCATTAATTAAAACTTGCCAGGGATGTCGATCAGAGTTTGAAAACTATCTCCTCATTTTTATCTGGGGTATACATTTCAGGAAGTTCCAGGGTACACTGAATATCATTTTTATGTCTTTCTTGCACCAAGCGAAGCTTGGTCTCCTTGTATTCCTTGTTAATACTGATAACAATAGGAAAAGAGTATAGTGTGATACAGTTTATATGTGCACACAAAATTTCTAAATGTGAGGAACATAACATATATTGTTCGAATCTACTTTATTCTGCTTGTAGCAGATAGTTCGGGCAGCTAGCAGCATACCAATACAGTGATTAATGTCCCACAAGCAGCGCTGGTGTTGCATGAAATACGATTAATTTCAGTAATAATCTTTAGTATATTTATGACAATTCTTTTTTAAGGGCTGGTTAAAAAAATGTATAGAAAAGTGAAAATAACGAGATGAGTCAGCGTGGTATTACTACTAGAGGCAATTCTACATTTATTAAAAAAAAAGTCTTTTCAACTGAAAGTAAGGGGCAACATTAAAACTCGAATGAACAGAAATTATTCCGTAATCCGTATATGAAGGAGTCTCCCCCGCCTCCTCAATACCTTGCTCTTGACGCTAAAGTTTCTAGCACTTTTAAAAAAACTTCCTATGCTAATTAAGCAGCCCTTGTGTTTCAGGAGTCGTTCTTAAGAATTTAGACAAACAGTCAAAATTTAGCGTAAAGAGCAAGGTATTGAAGAGGGGGGAAATCCCTTCATGTTGTTCCTTTCTTTCAGTTAATAATATTTGTTTCTTATGTTTAATTTCGAATCGTATTTCAAATAATGCCTGTAAATCTGGCACATCCTGTGTAAAAATTCCCTCCCCTCATGGTAAACTCCCCCATGGAAATTTCCTCTCCCGAACCCCCCTCCCCCTCTTTACAATTCTTCAAGGACAGTTCAATCCTTACTGAAAATCCCCCCCCCTCTGTAAAATTTCTTGCCGACAATTAAGCATGGAAAATTATTCTTAGCATACTTTTATATCCAGACCTATCCCCAAAGGCTGCAGAGGGTCATGCTAAACCTAAGGTATAGTTTTGGAACCTCTCAACTATACTAAGCCAAATGGCTATCTTAAACTTTTGGCCGATCAATTTTAGGGAAAAGGTTGACGTCAGAGGGAGGCTAGTATCCCTCTGATATTTTTGGTCAAATAAAAGGGGCACTAGAAATTTTGGTTTCCGTTAAATGAGCCCTCTCCCGATGTTCTGGGACTGTTGGTTCTATACGATCACCCCTGGAAAAATAAAAATGACACACATCCGTGATTTTTCTTCTGGCAAAAAAAAAAATTAAAAGTTTTTGCAGACAGGAGCTTGAAACCTGTACAGTAGGGTTCTCTGTTACGCTGTTTCTCAGGGTGTGATTTTATTAAAAAATATTTTACTTTCAGGGGTATCTCCTCCCTCTTAAGAATATCAGGCAAACTTTTACAGGTTCGTAGCTTTTTATGGGTAGTACTAAGCTTAATGAATCTTATATATTTGGAATCAGCATAATAATCCAACATATATCGATTGATATCAAAATTCGTTTTTTAGAGTTTCGATTACAATTGAGCCGTGTCCCTCCATTCTTATAGTTTGTTGCTTCCAATTATTTGATATGTTAGCACGTGAATCCAAAAACTTAAAGAATAGGACGTTATCTGCGCTTATTAGATGTTACAGTTACAAATAAGAGAATTTGAAGAACGGTAAAATTCTACTTTAGCTACTTAAGGCTATCTTGGATAGGGGTTAGGTTAGGAAAATGAAACTTTCAGGGATGGGTCTACAGGCTAAAGTATGTCATGGGAAAGTATTTTGAAGTACCTATCTCCACTCCTTCTTTCTCTAGAGGGTCATGACCTTAGATGACCTTTAGAAATCTGTGTGTTATAAAAGTGAAACCTTGCAAAATAGATCTTCTGCTTAAATGAAGTACAAAAAAAATTATTTTCAGCTTTACAGCTTTTCTCAATCCCAATTTATAAGGTCTTAAAGATATGTAAATACATTTCCTAAAATAAAAAAAAAACAACATTGATATGGCTTAAAATTCTTTTCAAATAACAGGAATTGCATTTTCAGAACTAAAGCCAGAGAAAAAGAAACTGATGACTGAAAATCAAGATAAAATATTGTTTTGTCAAAATTTCAATAGGTATAAATGTTTTGCAATTTTCAGATTAAATAAGTTCGCGTATCATCTTGCTGATAGCGCTGTGAGGTCTACCTGTCTTAATCTGATATGAACGTTTCAAAGAGGGTATATTTGCATAAATGCTAACCTGGAATATATAAGGAACCGCAGTAAATAACCGTTTTGCGTTTTTTTTTATTAATTACTTCTTGTATGATTCATTCGATTGAATCATGAATCTACGCGGTATAAGCTGAAAAATCACTAGATTTGAGAAAAATCACTAGTTTTGAACAAAAATCACTATAATCACTAGCGAGAAAATAATCACTAGGCAACATAAAAAAATCAATAGAACTAGTGATAAATCACTAGGGGTGGCAACCCTGGATGTAGAAACTGTGAAAATGGGATATAAAATTAACCTTTTATAGCTGTAAACATATTGGCTACGGTGCAATTTTCTCTTGTTAAAATTTTACCCTATTTGGTCCAATACAATATGGCATAAACTGAGATTACATGTAGTGAGTTCTTTTTTGTTGCTCAAAAAAGGCCTAGAGATATAAACGTCCTTTCTAATGAGGACTCTTCCAATAGTCTACGCAAGGTCGTATCCAGAATATTTTTCGGAGGGGGTTTTACAATTTATTTATTTTTTTTTTGGGGGGGGGGGTACACAAGAAACCCTCAAAAAACGTCTAAAGAAATGGTCTATATTGATTTTGTTACGTTTTTACGAGTTGGAAAAACATTTCGGGGGAGGGGATTCAAAACTCCTAACTCCCTCCCCTGGATACGGCCATGAGTCTACGGCCACTAACTCGAAATGATTCCCCCAGGGGAAAAAAAACACGGGCATCCTTGGCTGTCTTAATCGGGAAAAATATCAAATATCGTATTTTCGTATATTGGGGTGCGGAACCTCTGCTTCAAGGTTTTTGAAACACTTTGGATTCCACGATATAATTTTCATGAAGATTATATCCGCTATTGAGAGAGTTTTCTCTTTTTGTTATTATTTTGCGAATTATGCCATGCTTAAACTTTTGACGCTTAAATTAAATTAAAAGAAAGATGCAAAAATACCTTACACGTTTGTATAGATGGAAAAGGTAGAACTAATTGTAAATATAAGAAATAGAGAGGTTATTTGATTCAACGAAAGATGGGAACAAAAACAGGAATTGTTGAATTGTATGAAAAAAAATCTATTATTATACTTAGTTCAATGCATTAATAAGGAAAATAAAAATTCAGCATATGCAGCTTGTGAAGTGCTTTTTTTGCGTAAAATGCCCTGCAATGCACAGAAGTATAAGACAACTGAATATAGTTAAAAAAAAATTAATAATGTTAAAGTTGATGGAATCCAAAGTGTTTAAACCTATGGACCTGGTAAGAATACTGTCTTGATAAATTCACCAAGACCTTTCTGAAATTTTGCATTCGATATTTGTTACAGCTAACACTATTGCATCATTACCGCCGTTGAACTTCATTCTTTAGCAATCGTGTTTATCGCTCATTTTTTTATTCCGTGCTGACGGTAATTATTTTTTGTTCTACATAAAGAAACGAAAATAAAAAATGGCAATTCTGTTCTTTCACTATTTATTCAGATACTAAAATTGATTGTAGAGTGATTGCCTAAACCCCAAAAATTCACTAAAAATGAATTTTATCTGTTTTGCAGTTGAGAATTCACAACTCCACCTCCTAATGGCCCATTCACAATGGGATTTTATAATACCAATGTTTAGCTATTGCTAATTTGACCCAATCGGATTCTTTTTATATAGAAATTTCTGATTAGCTTAAAAATCCTGATTGGATCCAATTAGCGCTAGCTGAATATTAGACCCAATCAGTCAATCACATTGAGCCAATCACAAAATTAAAAGCCTGAATATTTATCAAATGCTCCACAGGTGCTTTTAATATTCTTCGGAAATAAAAGAAGTAGAGGAAAAACCATTTTGTTATCCTCGCTAATTCCTTCCTACTCCAGCCTTCGATCCCCTTTTTTACATTCAAATTTGATATTCGTATAGCAATATTTTGAGAATGATAATCATCCCTAAAAAGGCACGCCCCTCCAGATATTTCTTTGAAGGGGGGGGGGGGGAGTCTGAAATATAAAAAATAATTATGAGGTTATTACGTCCACGATTTCAAAGTGACTCTTCGAGCATATCTTTTTCTAGGGATGGCCCCCTTAGACGCCGTCAAGGTTGCCAGGGGGCAATGTTCTCGGGAAATAAAAAGGCATTAATAAATATAAAGACAGTAATAAATATATATAAATTTGAAAACGCGAAATATTCCCTTTTAAATCTTACTGAAAACAAAGATCCTTTAGCGCTTTTCCCCCTGGTGATTTTTTAACGTTCATGGCCCCCCCCCCCACTTTTGTTCTTTTTTCTTTTTTTACAGAAAACAAAGTTCTACAATAAGAGATGAGCTTTCGCCCCGTATCAGGCACATTACAGGCTTAGTCCAAATAAATTCTAGCCTAAACTATCTTTCGGGATTGATGAAACCAGCGCACTCCATTTAAAAAGGGGCGGGCCCACTCTCATTAGCCACGTAACTCCCCTGATGTAGATTATCCTCATTCAGGGTATTGTACCTACTACTTTCTCAATTGGAGATCTTACGCCAGTTCCTAAAAAAGGAAAAACTACCATACAATGCTCCTCTTTCCGTCCAATCACGATTGCTACTTCTCTTTGCAAGTTATTTGAACTTTTATTCGTAGATGATTTTCAGAAACTGTGTTGCAGTCCTCTAAGGCAATTCGGTTTCCAACGCGGTATTGGTTGTGCTGAAGCTCTCCATGTTGTTGCAAATGCACCCCTAGAATAGAATTTATTGACAGAAAAGCCCAAAGTGCCGTGTTCACAAGAACAAAGACACTTTCATACAAGCATAAATTGGCACAAAACTATAATCTAAGCTAGTGAAATATCCCCCTCATCCCTAATCTTCAAAAAAAAACCTTTCTCTATTTTCTATACCCATCGTCAGGAACCTTCCGAATCTCTTTATACCTTCCATATCTTTCCTTGCTAATAAATGTATTATCTCATCTCTCTCCCAAGCCTCAGCACCAAATAATTCTTTCCTTAAATCTTTTAATTCACTACACTTTCCCACAAAATGAACCAAATCTTCCTTATTCCCGCACATGGGACAGAAGTAAGGACCAGAAGCTTGCCTAACCCCTCCCAGATAACAAACCACGAGAAAGCCTAGCGATCGGTGGCTTGGGCCTGCAGAGTGCGTTTGATTCATTGATTCATGCGCTTATGTTGCTAAACTCAGCTAAAAGAAGAATGAACTCCAATATCATTCGGGCTTTCTGTGATCTTTACTCTCGCTTTCGCGCGCGACTGAAGCTGCCTTCCGATAAAGGCCTTCCGCCACCACCACGGTCAGCTTTGATACCAGTCCGCAAAGGTACTCGTCAGGGGACAGTTTTATCCTCCAATTTCTTCAACAACTACGTTATTGAGCCTCAAGATAGCTGTCCTTCATCATGCATTCTCAGTTCCATTGGCATCTCCCTGGTATGCTATGCTGATGACAGACGCTTAACCGCCTTTCAGAAATATTCTCATGTCTGCAGTCCAATTACGAGAAAGTCGGTCTGAGATTTAACTCCCAAAATTCGGAAGTCTTGTTTTACAATTGGAAGCATTGACCCTCCTACTAATATCACACTAGGTGATTGCTCAGTAAAACCAGTTGACAAAAAAACACATCTGGGGCTGCCAATAGGTACCTTTATAGGCCAATAGGTAGCATTACAGCATTTCCGCTCCCTCCTATTCCCACATCTTGACCGGCAAATTTCCAGCTCCTATGCTTTGATCGTTAAATCTACTCTGAGATTTAACCGTCCTCTACTGGTAAGTATTTACAACACTAACGCTCTGCCACATGTATTATATGCGACCCCTTTCTGGAAACTCTTGGCAAACCGTGAAAAGTCTAAAATTCGCTCTTTGTTTTTCCGTTTTGTCTAGTACCTACTAAAATTGCCACCACGGACAAAAAATGTTTTCCGATTCGGCGCTATAACCTAGCCGACCCAAATCTAGCTGTTGAGAAACTTATTAGCCGGCAAAAAATAAAACCAGTAATTTTGAAGCACGAGTGGCCAAGTTTGTTTGTTTAATTATTCCATTTGTTTCCCATTTTTTTGTCTCTCTTTTCTTTTTTTTTCCTTCCAGAAGTTGTTGTTTTTTGCTGTTATTTTCGAAGAAGTTGTTGTTTTTGCTAGTATTTTTTAGTATGTTTTCTTTCTGCTTCCTCTTTTCTATTATTCTGTATACTCTGGCATTGTATATTTTACTGTATACGATGAGTTTTCAATATATTATTATTATTATTCCCGGGAAGGAAGGAAGATCAGATATTGATTTCTATCCCCTCCTCTAGAAAATTTTAGCATTAAAACGCAATTTCTGAAGCTACTGGGACTCACCCCCCCCCCCTACCTCTATTTCTGCGATGATCCGTCGACCATTTTCCACAATAGCTTATGCGCAATTATAATTCACTGTGACTACATAACTTCATCAAGCCTCATATGAAGCTTGATTAAAGTCTTTATAAAGAGTTTAATTCGTGGGGACTACGTACATCCTTGTAAACAAATGAGCCACCATGCGACATTACTGCATCTGAAACTGAGAAGATCCATATACAGATTTTTGATAATTTTAAACAAGTTTCATTTGAATGAACCTTCTGTTGGTATCCAAGGATCATAGGTTCGATGCGACCACCCCTGTGAAAAATAAGTAAATAAAAGCGTATCCTTGATCGTCATTTTCTGAGAAATACGAAATTTGCGCTTTTGTAGATAGGGGCTTAAAACCTTTGCATTAGTGTTCTTTGGCATGGCAAAGTTTTTGGTGTAGTTTTAATCTTCATTACTTGCCTTTTTGATTGTGTTTTCCACTTTTTTTGAAAATCAGGCAAATTCTCTCAGGTTCGTAACTTTTGGTGGGTGACTTTAAACTTGAGGAGTTTAAAATATTTAGAATCATCATAAATAGCCGATTATTTTGATGTATGTATTGGGGTCAGGACTCTCTTTTCCTAGTTTCGGTTACTATTAGTATGAGATTGCTCCTGACTTGCAGCTTGCTACCTGTTCGATTATTATAATCGCTACAAATGTTACATTTGATCAGTACGATAAATATTAATATTGAAGTTTGTTTACTTTCATCCCTAATAATATGCAAAATCCTGCCTTGACTTTATCATTGTGTTATATGCTAAACAAGGTGAATGTATGAGGATGACGGGGTCTTATAAGATCGATCCAAAGTATCTGTTGAACAGAATCTTATACATTTGGACATCACACTTTGTATCACCCCTGGGCCAGGATTTACCAATAGGCCCACTAGGCCCTGGCCTAGCGGCGCACAATGCCAGTGGGCGCAATAAATTATTACTGAGTGATTCTTTACTTAACGAAAACTGGACTGATGCGATTTATCGTCAAAGTGCATGGTGCACTCTGCCGCTGCGCTGCCTATTCACAGAAAAATGATTTCAAAACAACACAGGAATTCCGTAGCTACTTATAAAAAGTCAGATGTCTCCAAACAATGGGTATTATCACCTCTCTCTTTGATTACTTTTGGCATATCAGTTGCGATCTGTTCAGTGCTTCCACTATCCCCGGATATTTGAGGATTTCCTGGAAAATTTAGCAAAAATAGAGCGGCAAAAACGCTTGGACCTAGAAGCGTCAAAACTTTAAATCCAGCCCTGATCACCCCTACAAAAAAAACCTCTAATCCCTCTTTGAAAATTTAGTATATGTGAAACTGTATATGTGTAGGCAGAGAAGGCTTTGAGCCAATGTCATCTAAAAAATGTTATGGTTTTTACGAATGTTTCTAAAATGTTCTTCGATATTTACCTATCCTTTGTTCTTCTGAAGGCTTTGGCCCCTCGCGAGACAAAACAATAAATAAATAAAAATCTCGCACACACGCCTTCTAAGAGCATAGTAAAAGAAGATGGATTATTCTGTGTTAAACACTGTGGGCTGTTACCGTGGCGTCAGTTCGCGAACATTTTTGGGGAAATGCATTTTCCAATATCTAGGGGGGGGGGTCAAACTTGTCGTTTTTATAAATTGTTCAATGAAGATACCCCACAAAAATTTTTTTTTAAACCTTGGGGAGAGTAAAAAGATCTTGTAGGCCCCCCTCCAATTGACGCTACTGGGCTGTTAGGTTTGCTACTAATTTCAGCAAAACAAAAAAATTTTACGGTTAAAATATAGGTTAATACATACATAAATAATGCATTAAACCGCATTTGAACAGAGATGAATTACCAACTTAGTTGTTCTTAATGGAAAGACTAGTTTATGATTTATTTATGTAACTATAATCAGCTTGTTTACTTTAAGCTTCTAATAATAATGACTAATGATTTTAGGATCATTATAGCAATTTTATTGTCAAAGCCTGATAACATTTTGCATCGTTAATTCTTTGAAACTAGTACTTCTGTACTCTCTCCTTTTTCAAAATCTCAAGTGGAAAATTACAACTTTCCAATTAACTTTCCAATCATTCAACTGCGTAATGACAATGTTTAATTTTATGGAGCAACATAAGCATAAATGACAATAATTTTTTGAGATAGAAACTATTTTTGGATCACGAGTAGTTTCAGTCTATTAAAAGAGGTCGGTAAAAACTGTTAAGGCTTGGTTTTTACTCAAGTTTTTTTGAAAATTTTAGAGAAAAAAATTTGAAGAAAATGTGTTTGCAAATAACTGTTTGTCCATCTCGCGTAGTACTCCCTCTTGTCTGGTCACATATACACAACAAACTGATAATCGCTTCCATATGTGCAAATTAGTGCGATTGTTTGAGGCCCAGTACCAATAGTTGTAATGGTGATGGACTTGTATACCAGCCTAACGAGCTTGGCCACTTTTGTACAAAGAATCAGTTTTTTGCGGTTGCAACATGGTGAATTTTATATTTGATTGATTTCAGTAATTTTCAAAGGACCCATTATGACGTAATCCTGAGTTGTTATTTGAATAGAGAAATCATTTAAAAGAGAAAAATAAATCACTATTGTAGTTGTAAACTGCTAGTGCTATGAAAATAGTTAGCCTATTTGCTTAGCCTATTTATTCGAGCATCCTTTTTCTTTTATTCTTCTTCTTTTTTAGAAAAAATACTGGCCAGATCAAAATGAAAGATAACTATACTTTGAAATGTAGCCCTAGGATGGGTGGATGATAGACTATCTGTCTTTTTCTTCTGTTTTTTCTCCAATTAGCCATGACTTGATGGCAACTTGATTTTAATTTAAAAATCAACATACTTTTCTCAAAGAGAATACGTGTTTATCTTTTGACAAAATTTGCTGCGCCCTGCATTGTGAAACTATCAAATAATCTGAAACCCAGAACTGGTGGTTTAGCCTGTTGAAACGTAGAAGGTTCTGTATGGTTTGTACAAAACTTGAAACATAAACATGTAAATTTTGATCCCAACCAACTATGTGTGCTTCGAAATTATGCGGTTCTCCAAAATCAATAGACCTGATGTCAAAATTTGTAAAGACATTAGGCCTTCCCTCTCCCTGGCAGGTATTCATAGAACTGCCATATAATAGTTTTTCATATATATGTTATTCTTTTTTTACGCTGATTTTTTATGAGTTTGCTCCCCTTCCTCCGAAAGAGTCTCAAAAGAAAATTATGAACGCTTGTGAATCTCAAGGAAGACACATAATGCTTCTGTTATCTTATTAACTTATAACTAGTTAAGAACAAAATGGAATACTTTTTCCTTTTTTTTCTTTACTTCTCCGTTGATTATTTTCATATGCTACCATTTAAAGAAAGGGTTTGAACTTCAATAGAAAAAGAAAAAGGGTTAAGGTATTCAAAAACTCAATATATTGAATAACTTTGGAATCCTTGACGAACAAAATTCAAAAATAGAAATATACAATTTTGCTTCTACAAAGCTTTTATCATTTATTCTTAAAAGCTTTTACCCGACGAAATACTTTCAAGGCTTTTTTTCTGATATCCGCAGTATCAAGGGTGCTAAATAAATTAATCTTTTTTCAGGTCCTTTTATTTGTGTGTCTAAGTGTCGTTGGAGGCCAAGAAGAATCGAGTCGGACTTTAGTTCGAGCCAAGCTTCTGAGGTCCCGGAATTTGACACTGACCCCAGATGGTAGAAGAAAGAGAATTTTGAAAACACGTGTTTTGGTACCAAAAACAACAACAGCTGTTCCCTTTAAAGAGACAGAAGAGCTTACTGCTGATGTTGAAGTATCGAAACTTGATGAAGAAGATGCTGACCTCATAACTACTATAGCAAGACAATTCAAAAGTCAAAATGCAGAATCTCAGCTCTTACTGACAACAGAAACACCAACAATTCCGACATTGACTACTGTTACTCCGAAGCTAATACGTAAGATCGTTGGTACCGCAACTAGGCCCAAAGTGAGGCCAATAACAACGGAATCACCAGAAGAGGAAGACGAAAGACCAAATGTAGAAACTGTTCGAAGATTTAGTCATGTTAATCCAGATGGATCGTTTACTTTCGGTTATGAGAATGCTGATGGCTCGTTTAAAGAGGAAACGCGTGGGACTGATTGTGTTGTAAGGGGTAAATATGGTTACATTGACCCCGATGGTGTCAAGCGTGAATTTACATATGTACAAGGAAACCCGTGTATATTAACGGACGATGATGATGAACAAGACAATGATTTTGAGGATGAACGTGTCATATTAACAACACTAAGACCATTAAAAGTAATAAAAAAGAAACGACCATCTAAAAAAAAATTTAAAGAAGAGAGAGAAGATTTCAACTTAGGAATTCCCATAGTGGAAGAGCCCCGGCCACCATTTCCAAATAGACCCCAAATTAGAATTCAAACAACTCGTCAAACAGCTCCTACTGTCCCCCCTACAGTTTCAGTGAATTCTTTCAGAACAACTCCTTCCTTTAGACTCAGCTTTACTACTGAAAATCCTTCTATTGACGATGAAACAATTAGAGCCACTACTCCCCAACCAACAATTCCTGAAATATTCAATGTCAATACAGGCGCTGGTGTGACACCTTTTTCACGGCAAGAGCCTTTCAGACCTATAATATCTTCAGATTCTGAATTAGATACCCAAAGCCCGGAAAGAGAAAGGAATGAGTTTCCAGCACGACCTCAGAGGCCAGAGTTTCCAGAATCAGCATTTTCTCCTAACAGACAAGAAGTGTTTCCTCGGCCGGGGCCACCACCATCGATTCCAGAACGTCCTATTATTCAAACAACTTCACCAAAACCGGTAGCTCAGACAACCCCTGATGGAGCTGTAGTACCTCCACCTTCCCCATCGTTTTCCCAAAATTCAAATAGACCACCTTTCACCTTTTTTGGCCCAGTACCACCGGAATTCAATGAATTTGGGACTTTTCAAGGAAGACCAACCCAAGGAATTGCACCACCAACAACGAGCAGACCCCAGATACCCTTCCGTCCTGAGCCACAGTTTAATTTTATTCAAAGGCCAGATCAGTCTGATTTTCCATCTAGAGATCAGAGGACGCAGGATCCCAGGTTTAATGCGGCTCTAAGGCCGAATTTTCCACCCCCTCCGTCATCTTTCAGACCACTTGAAGATCCACGTGCAGGTCAAAATAGACCAGAAAATAGACCTCCAAACTTTAGACTAAATGAACCTCCCAACTTTCCTTCGAGAGACAAAGGATCACGAGAGCCAGTAAAACCTGAAGATTTAAGACAACCACTTAGACCTGACAATCCCAGGGGCCCAGAAAGACTGGAAGGCCCTAGAATAGCCCCAAGGCCAGAAACATTTCGGCCATTTTCTAGACCTGAAGACCTAAGAGGACCCCCAAGACAACAAAATCCTGGATTACCCAATCAAAGTCCAAGGGTACCACCACAGGGTTTTAGACCCGATGGAAGACCAGAGGATGCAAGATCACTCAGACCAGATAGTGTTCGACAACAGGTAGATGAAAGGCGGCCCCCATTTGGGGGATTTAACTCACAGCCACCACGATTTGGCCCACCATTCCCAAACTTTGGGCCACCACAAGAGTTTAGATTTCAGCCTCAAGAATTCCAATTTAGAGTACCTGATCAAGGACGAACAGAGAGACCTCTCCAAAGACCCTCTTCTTCCAATGGGCCAGAAAGGTCCAATAGCTTTTCTGGAGAGAGAGCAAATGCAGCGCGTGGCCAAATTGAACAGTTTTTGGGATAACGCGTCTTATTTGAGCCTTCGGTTTTCAGCCATTTCAATGTTAAAATGTAGCCATTACTGGCAATTTTGTTGAATCTATTTTTCTATGTTGAATAATTATAATTATAACTAGTCTTAGAAATTAAATGTACTCGTTTTCATTAGTTTTCTCGTACGTACTGAAAAGTAGCATTTGCTAAATTACAAACTCTAACAATTAAAGCTTAGATAAATTTAATATGTTTCCCCTAAATTACGTCAATGCATGCTTTCATTGATATATAGAATTAGAACTTTGGAAAGCACCATTAGTTTCTCATATTAATTTAGTGCCTCATTTGCTTAGCCTTTCAGTGACTATACATTCGAATATTATAAGCGTATGAATGGTTCTATGAAAGCCATTCAGTATTTACAAGAAGATGTATGAGGAGGGATGTTGTTTATGATTTTTTAGATTGCCTTAATTGTTGGTTCAATCAGGAATGCTATTTTATACAAGCTACCGTGGCATTGCTCCACTGAGGCTGAACAGGTTGGTAAAAAAAAGAGACTAAAAAGTGGCGAAATCATAGGAATTTCTGCAGTATCGCTTTCCGGATCCCAGGAACATTATTTGCTCTTGCTCCTTTTTTGAGGGAAGGATGAGCTTGTGCATAAGCGTCAAATGGCATGAAAGAAGATTGGTTACAGAACTGTCTAAGGACGGCTGCATTGCTTCCGTCGGCTTTTTTTACCTAGCATTTCTTTACCGTCCAATAATTAAGTTGTAATAGTATCCTATGCAAAGGATCATATCCAGGATTTTTCGGGAGGGGGGCTTTACAAGAGCATTTTTTGGGGGAGCTCACGAAAAAAAACGGGTAAAAAATTGTTTACATTCATTTTTGTTACGTTTTTACGAGTCGGAGAAACATTTCAGAGGGGGGGGGGACAAACCTCCTATCCCCCCCCCCCTGGATGCGGCCTTGGCTATACACCTCTAAAAAAAACGCTTTAAAAAAAAAACGCCAAGTGTGTTTCAGGTCTAACGCAACTTTCCAAAGATACTCTGGTACTCAGAGATTGCAAGCAATAGGAATTTAGTTTAATGTATAGTGCCCATTATTTTCATCATCTCTGCTATTATTGTTTTATTTCTCGGAAACGCGAAAAATCTGATATTTATTACGTCATTTTTTTGGGTTCTTCGAATCTTTTTTCCAGTTGGCCTTCTATTAAACTGTAAGATGTTTTTATATATAGTTTCAGTAATAAGTAGGGCGTTGGCTGTTTTGTCCAAGGTCGATCTCCTTTATCATTTGCTAGTGGATGTAATAATTGTTGTTTGCCTCGTGATCAATAACGTAAAAATAATGCTCGTGGTTTAGCTCTGGATTGAGATTATTGTCATTACCGTATTTGAAAAGTAAACATGAAGAAAATTTAATAAAACGTATAAAGAAAAAAGAAACGAATAAAAAAAAGAAACAAGGAACCAACGAAGATAATTTTCAGCCGGTAAATAGCACAAAAATGTAATGTAGATATTTTGGCTAGATCGACATCAATCCATCTGCACTGTAAAGGGATAAAAGAAAAAAGACTGACCTTTTGAAGTTTCTCAAACAGTAAGAAGAAATTGACGAATAAATAAAAGACAAGCGACGAATGAAAGATCATTCAATATTTGCCGTGAATAGCCAGTGTAATCTGATAACGTATTTACTTTTAATTAATTAAAAAGAAACTTTTCCCACAAAATAAGTTTTTCAAAAAAAGGTAAAGAACTCTAATAAACCAAAAATGAACAAAAAAAGAATCAAATAATCTACCAAGCATACAACTACATCAAATCAGTATCAATAAATACATGAAACCCAAAACAAACAGAAATTAAAATAAATAACTGAGTCAAACTCAATACGAGCAGAAGTTAATATGAGTAGGGTTCTAAACCCCTCTGCTTTCTGAAAGCCAGAATATAATTTGTAATTTCCTGAAAAAAAAAATCAAATGAATTTACTGAAAAAAATGTGCATTGTCAGTTTAATACACATATGCTGATATTTATTCCTTAAAATCTTAATTAATGTTTGATTTCTTAAAGTTATAAAAATGAAAACATTTGAAAGAATCTTTTCAGTAAAGTACAAATTATATCATATTTCCGGTTTACCCTCTTTTTTTTAATGTCTTTAGCCCAGTTTCCGTTCTCGTGGTTACAGGGTTATTTGTAGAAAATTTCAGGTTTTTAGCTTGGACACATTCTCTGCAAACCAATGAAGACAGACAAACTTGGGCCTTCGGTCCTCGTCTTCGGACCTCATTGCTAGTGAAGAAAAAACACAGGCTTACTTTTAAAGTAAACAGATTTTATTTTTTATTTTTTTTCTGGATAAACTTTTATTCAGATCGAGAACCGAAAATATTTTAGGTCGTCACTTCCTCCCCTAATGCAGTATAAAAATCCTTTCGGCTCCCTCTTCCAGAACTCCTTGAAATTTTCAACACGATCCCCCAAGTCTCTTCCAAAATATTGAAGATTCACTATTTTGATAACCTAAGGACGCATAATGTCTCACGATGTCACCTTGCTACTTCATCGTAAAAAAAAACGTTCCACGGGGGCTAAAAGCTACAATTTTTTTGGCAGATCAGAGACAAAACATTTTATCATGCCCCCATTTCTCCTTCAAAAATATATCTCGAATCCTCTTGCGCTCCTTCTAGCTCTTCAAGATCCCCCAAGCCGATTCTGAAAAACGTATTTTGAAGATTGGGAGGTGCGTAACGTCTTTTGATGTGTTCAGGTATATGGGTCGTTTTGGGAGCTTATCCAGAGGAAACTTGGCTTAGGGAACCATCCCTTAGAGTTCTAAGCCGATTGAACTGCCAAGATAAGATAGGGTATATTAAAACCAAAGAAAATAGCAAAAAACATTCAATAGTACAGTCTTAAAAACCCCACAAAGGCTCCATGACCTGTAAGGAGGGATCTCATGAAACAAAACCCATAAAATTAAAGTATTAAACATTAAACACATAGTGTGTAAAACATTTACTCATAAAAATGGAGAAAAGCAAAAAAAAAAGAGACAGAAGGAAACAGAGTTCTTTAAATAAGCTTTATGACAACTTTAATAGAGCCCAAGGTCTAAAACTATAATAATAAATAAAAAAGTTAAGGTGATTTGATAACGTCAACATACAGATCGTTGTAACGAACTGCTTATAAGGTTTGATAACACTATATCCGTCAAGGAAATACCAATCCTATGGACCTGACCTGAAGAGGGTCGCCTTTTCGACTACAGCATTGCTGTGAACGCTGGGTGCACGTAGTTCAGAGTTATTGCCCCATAGGCCGCGGAGTTAATGCCAACTGGAGACATAATTATTGCACCTTTCGACTATTCAGAAGATAACTGCTATATCAAAATTTTAGTCCGCTAACATGGGAGGTTGCGGGTATGGTCGGGGGCAAAAGGATATATAAGGGGGATCGTTGTGCTCCAATCACTTTTACACCCCTTAAATATGGCTGTAGAGCTTCCAATTTCTGGTTGAATATATCCCCTCACAAGTTTCTATGACCTGTGTTTGGCGTTCCCCCTTGATAATTCCCCCGGGAATTTTTCCCCATTGATTAGTTCCCCCACGGAAAATTCCCCTTCGGAATATTTCCCTGGATAATTCCCCCACACGCAAAGCTGAGCAGCCATGAAGAAAGTGCAGAATAGGTACCTCAAAATGTCGATCAGATATCCTAAGGGACAACAAAGGGACCGTATGTCAAAAAAAAATTTAGGACAAGGAGTGGTTGGTCTCCAGTCACTTTCGACCTAAAAAAAAAAATGGACTAGAACTATCATTTTTTTTTTATTGAAACAGCATCCTCCAGCATCCTGGGGATGAGGAGCTGCAGTTCCCCTCCTATGCGGAATAAACTCTGTTCTATCCGTTTTCGTATTTTCGCTCAGGAAATGTTAATATATTTTCTCAAGACTTTCTTCTATACCGATGAAGAAGGGAAGTGGTTGTCCTCACGAAATATTCATCTCGTTTCTTACAGTATTTTTGTTGGCCTTTTAAAAACGCCTTTCTCAGTGTTCTTTTCTATTGTTTTTTGTTCTTTGTTTACTTAAACTGTCACTTGCTTACTTATTTGGAATAAGTAGTTCTGTCCATTTTTGAATTTTTGCTCAGAAAATGTGATGAACTGTCTTATTCAATTATTTTTTTTTCAATTTTGCTACTGAAAAATTTTCATTAAATTTTTTTCTTTAATTTCATTGTTAAATTTCATTAAAAAATTAGACATCTGGTCATTTTGTTCCCCTTATGCTGATGATGATGAAAGTTCGTATCCTAGATGAAAGTGTGAGCAAAATGAATGAACAACAAAGTGAAATGAATGAAAGAGGTTTTGCGAGTTCAGGGAGCTAGAATAGGTTTAAAAATTAATGTTAAGAAGACTAAGTCGCTAAGGCTAGGAATAAATGAAAAGGTGATGTTGGGTAACGAAAAGTTTGATTAGATGGACAGCATCGCTTACCTTGATAGTATTATAGGCAGCGCAATAGCACTGCCTAAGTAAAGAGTGATGTGGGGTACAGTGTTTTTTTGTTTTTTGTTTTTTTGTCCAGTGCACTTCGTATCAAAGGAGTTGTCTGAGAAACTTTGAAAACGGCTCATTCGATTGGAAATTGAAAGGGCTAGTGCCCTTTTTAATAGTCGACAGTGATTGGAGGGCAACTAACCCCCTCCCATGCCCACGATTTCCCCAAACACATCCAATCAAATTTTGAGATAGCCATTTCGTTCAACGTAGTTGAAATATCTTGAAATTATGTATTTAAGGATGAACCCCCTCCCCCTACAGCCCTTAAGGCAAGGGTTGTAAGTTATGTCCTTAGGGCATATAAGATTTATAGAGAAAGGGTGATCGTGTAAACTTCGAAGGGGGCTCATTGGATTGCTAATCAGAAGTAATAGTGCCCTTTTTGAGATTCAGAGTGATGGGAGGGTGAATAACTCCTCCCACACCTCGTATTTTCCAGAAATTCATCTGATATAAATTTTGAGATTGCCATTTGTTGTCGTAAAAACTTCGAAAAAAGGCTCATTCGATTGGAAATAAAAAGGGCTAGTTTTCTTTCTAACAGTTAAAAGTGATTGGAGGGAAAATATACCCCCTCCCACGCCCACGATTTTCCCAAACACTTCCGATCAAAATTTTAAGATGACATTTTGTTCAACGTAAATGAAAGGTCTGTAAATTATGTCTTTGAGGATAACCCTTCCCCCCAGAGCAATCAGAGCATGAGTTGTAAGTTATGCCCTTGGGGGCATATAAGGTATATACAGAAAGGGTAATCTTATAAACTTCGTAGGGGGGCTCATTGGATTAGTAATCTGAAGTTCTAGTGCCCTTTTTAAGATTCAGAATCATCAAAGGGTGAATACCCCCCCCCCCTGACACCTTGTATTTTCCCGAAATGCATGTGATAGAAATTTTGAGAAAGCCATTTGCTGTCGTAGAAACTTTGAAAACAGCTCATTGGATTGGAAATTGAAAGGGCTAGTGTTCTTTTTAATAGTCGAAAGTGATTGGAGGGCAGCTAACCCCCTCCCATGCCCACCATTTCTCCAAACACATCCAATCAAAATTTTGAGATAGACATTTTTTTCAACGTAATGCAAAGGTCCAGAAATTATGTCTTTGAGGATGATAACCCCCCACAACCCTCAGGGCAAGGGTTTTAAGTTATGCCTGGAAGCATATAAGGTTTATATAGAAAGGGCAATCGTATAAACTTCGGAGGGGCTCATTGGACTGGTAATAAGAAGCTCTAGTGTCATTTTTGAGATTGAGACTGATTGAAGGTTGGATACCCCCCGCACCTCCTTTTTTTCCGAAATGTATCTGGTAGAAATTTTGGGATGGTCATTTGTTGGCGTAAAAACTTCAAAAAAGGCTCATTCGGTTGGAAATTAGAAGGGATAATGCCCTTTTTATTAGTCAAAAATGATTGGAGGGGAACAAGCCCCTCCGCGCCCCTCAATTCCCAAAACATATCTAATCAAAATTTTGAGATAGCCATTCTGTTCAGGGTAGTTGAAAGGTCTGTAATTTTTGTTTTAAAAAAAACACAAGACAAGATGAGTTTTTTTTCTAGAATAACATTAATAACTGATAATTAAATATAATAGCTATTATAGCTATTAGGCTATTATATTAAGAAATTTATATTTTTTGATGTGCTATTTCACTGAAATTTTGAGATATTCATGTGTTCAAAAGCAGTCTAAATATCACATAGCAAGGCTTTTGGGGTTGACACAACTCCTAGAGTCTGAGGACCAGGGTTGTACTTTATGCCCTGGGGGCATATAAGCTTTTTATGGAAGGTGTGGTTGTTTGAATTTTAGAGAAAGCTCATTTGATTGGAAATGTATAGTTCTAGTTCCCTTTTAAGAGTCAAAATTGATGCGGGCCAACTAGCCTCTTCCCCCTCCCTGACAACGTGTTTTCCCCAAACGCATCCAATCAAAATTGTGAGATAGCCATTTTTTTCACAATAGTCGAAAGAGCATACAATACTGGCTTCAAGGTGGACACAACCCTCCTGAGCCCAGGTGCAAGAGTTGTAAGTTATGCCCGGGGTATATAAGATTCTTATGGAACGGATGGTTGTATAAACTTCGGATCGGATGGGACTTATTCGATTGGAAGTGGGAAGAATTAGTGCCCTTTTTAAAAGTCAAAAGTGAAAGAAAAACATCTAGCCTCCCCCACAATCCTATCATTCCCCAAAACACATTCAATAAAAATTTTAAGAGAACTATTTTGTTCAGCATTATTAAAAGGTCAAGTAATTATGATTTTGGGTATGTCAACCTCCCCACATTGTCAACTTATTTAATCAATTTAGACCTTTAAGGGTAAGTTGTGGGGGATTTTGAACGACCCAGAAGGCGCTATATGTATACTTTCAATACTACCACTAAAGTGAATGCAGCTAATGACGCTAAAGATACGAGTATTAAGATGAAACTGTTAGGGAACGTTTAAGTGTTTCAATTAAGGGAAAAACCTGTATGCATGCAGGTTTTCAAAAGGACATATAAGCAATATCATAAGCAGCACCACTCTATAATAGCTAGAAATATCATTGAAACTTTTAAAGGGGCTAATTCAATTCAAAATCAAAAGTTCTTTTGCCCTTTTTGAGAGTAACAAGAGATTGGAGGGCAAGCAGGCCTTCTCCCAAGCCCATTCATTTTCCAAACGCATCCAGTCAAAACTTTGAGACAGTCATTTTGTTCAGCATAGTAGAACGGTCCAGCAACTATGTCTTTAGGGATATTAGGCATGTCGACCCCCCCCCACAATTATGCAATTGCCCCATTGTGCTTTAGAACTAAATGTTGCTCTAAAATAAATCAAAAGGCATTGTGTTAAATGGTTGCCAACAAGACACCTCAGCAGTATATCGAGAGTGACTGGGGGTATTAAGTTGAAAATTTTGAGGATACTACTATTACTGCTACTGCTCTTACGATTTAAACAAATAAAAAGAGTGTACGTGTATCCTGATTGTCAAAGAGCATAGATAGAATCTTTTGAGAATGATGTTAAGTTTTATTTTTCAGGTCAACTTCAGAAGCTATAAAATTAAATTAAAAAATTCTGTTTGTGTCAGGATTAATAATTGTTGAAAAAGTTTCTCCAATATACAAATAGCAACCCATACTATGGATTATTTTCCAAAAAAAAAACTGAAAAGATATAAAATATTATTTTTTCCACTGAAAAAAACTATGTCAATAAAAAACGAACAGAAATTGATTTAAAAACTTTTTCAACAAAACAAGTTTTTCAAAGAAAAGTAAAGAGCTCCATTAAGCCAAAAATGAGAAGAAATAAAGTCAAGTAATCTTCTAAGTGTAAAACTACCACAAATCACTGTCAATAAATAAATGAAACTCAAAGCAAACAGAAATTACAATAAATAACTGAGTCAAACTCAAAACAAGCAAAAATTAACATGAGTAGGGCTGATAGCTCCCATGCCTGTCTGCTTGTTTTAAATGTCAACTTTGGTTCTTACTTCGAGTAGAAACTATTTTTTAATTAACCCTTGCTCGTTTTTAATATAAGGAAAATGAGAAAAGCAGGGGTCCATTACACTTCATAATATTTTCCACATTGATATTTTTCCAAATATACTACCTTTGAAACCTCATCATAAAGTAAATACGTGAACCCAGTTAATGGCAAAATTGCAAAAATGTAGTATACTTCCTGTTTTGCCACATTTGCTCTGGTCAAATTTGTTTCCCTGATATTTAGGGTGCTTTTATTTTCTAAAATCTATCCGTTCTAGATCAGATTCTCTTGTTTTAAAGCTTTCAAGCGTGAGAATGAATGCACCCTCTACATCTTCAAATAGGACAGAAGTGGAATCATTGAAGAATAAGAAGGTTGATTATACAATGAACGAATTTTTTGAACAAAAAAAAAAAAATAAAATAAGACTTAGTGCTTAGCTTGGTAGGACTTAGCTAGATATGTCAAATCGTTTGTAGTTTGGCCATGGAATTCGGTAGAGTGGGATCCGCTCCAGGAATCAAACAATTGTTTTAATTTTTATTTCTAGGTTTCCATTGAAACTCCAATACGGCTCCAAATTCCCTTATTTGTAATTGAAATGCCTGTACTTGTTAGTTAAACAGAACACGCTCAAGAATTACGCTTTTTAAGGTCTGAGAAAACAGGTTTCAAAGACACAAAGACAACTGACGGGTGACAGAATGCACTAGACTTATTTAATTTGTGCTATATATTTTTACATTAGGGGGTTGGGTTAAAGTATAGCGGGACGGCATGCAAAATATGTTAGATACAATTATTCTACATATTATGATATAAGAATTGTCCTCAAACTGTCCAAATACATTACCAAATTATAATCCAAATTATATAATTCCAATGCATTCTGTCACTCGGGACTTGTCTTTGTGGCTATGGAACCGGTTTCCTTACGTCTTACAAAGCGTGATTCTTGAGTGTGTTCCGTTTAATAACAACTACCGAAATGCCTAATAAGCGATGATAACGTCCTATTCCTTACGTTTCGGATTCATATACTAACTCGTAAATGTAGAACTGCCTGAATGTATAATACCATGCTGACTTATTGCTGTTTTCGCTTTTCTAAATATTTCGTTTAACCAGCTCCAAAAAAGAATTGACATAAATGTACTAAGAATTATGACAGAAATTAGTCGCATTTCACGTGACGCCAGCGCTATTTCTGAGACATTTATCTCTGCATCAGCATGGTGTACGAAATGCCAGTTGAAAATAGAATAGATTGGATCTAAACAAAATACATATATTTTTCTCACAATTTAGAAATTTTGTATGCATGTATAAGTGGTACCAATCCATGCTCTTTTTCTATTTTTATCAGTTTTAATATGCAGCACTAGGAGACCAAGCTTCGCTTGTGAAGAAAATTTTAGACATATAAACAATATTCATTGTACCCCCCCCCACCTCTGGAAATGTATACCCCCATACCCTGATTTACACAAGAAAAACTTGTATGTAATTTTTATAGATTTTGTGTCTGTTTAAACAGAGATATTAAGGGGAAGGTAATTTTCAAACTCTATTTTTCCCTTCTAATTGGCATCCCTGGCAATTTTTAATTGATTTAAGGTTTCTGCCACGATGATGCCAGGAATTGTCTAGATTTTCTGGATACTCTTTGCCAAACAATTTCCAACGGGCAAGTTAATAATTCTAACTTTATATTTCGAATACTTTCAAATTTTTAATACGGTCGCTGTTTAAATTATATCGCGCTGCCTATGATTTTCGCTTTTGGTTTATATTGCCTGGTGATACCAATGGTATTTATTAATATAGATCGGCGAACCCACTACCAAATAAATTTAATAAAAATCATAGATAATACATCAATAAATCATGCATATTAAAAGTATAGCACGGCAAATTAAATCTTGTAGAGTTAAAATTCATTCAAAATTACAACAACTTAATAGCGCGATATCCGAGGCTATTAGAATAGCGCTTGGTTCAACTATGAAATTGAGGATCCTGTTCTGGGCATGGGGGTTGGCGAAAGTGAAGGGGGATAGGTGCTGCAGCATTAGCGGTGAATCTGGCTGAAAAAAACGAGTGTATACGACATTAACCTTCGCCCACCCGAAGGCTTGTTTACGCTATACTACTGTCATCTGCAGCAGCTCATTGCTGACAATTTTAATAAAAGCCAAGCACCAGTACTTAATTTTTTGTTTGTTTAATGTGTGTTTGTTGTTTATTATGTATTGTGTATTTTTTTTAATTTAACCAAGTAACGTATTTGCTAAATAGTTGCTTTTCATTACTATCGCTTGAAGAAAAATGTGCTATTGAAAACTGAGGCCAGGCACATACCACCTTTACTTTTTTCATTAGGTGTTCAGCATTCATTATAAAAATAATCTCCCAAAACAAGTTTTCATACATCTTGAAAAAACATTTAGGCTTCTCTTTTTCACAAATGTTCCATCATCCCCTTCCACTGAAAGATATCCCATGCCTTTTGAATCCCCGGACGTGGATTGCCTACTTGCCCCCCAATAAAAATGCTGGAGCTACGCCCCTGAATGCAGGCATATTTGTTTCCCTAATTTTTTCTCTTAATGGGGGGTTTTCTTTGCCGTATTTACATACCCTGAAATTTTCAATCAATTTAGTCTAAAACAAAGTTTTTCGAGCTTCGGATCGGTTTAACCAAGTTTTTCTTTCATTTTTGTTCTCCTCATTAAGGTCCCTTGATCCAGTCTACTTATGATGAAAATTGCATGCCGATCGGAGAAAAACAAGGCTTGGTCCGTTCTGGGTGTGTCACAATTCGATACAACTTAACTTTTTTCAACATATTTTTGCCCTTAGGTTTGGTTTGCTCAGTGAGCATGTCCAACAAATTCCAAGTGGAATGGAGACAAAACAAATATGGATGAATTTTGGGTTCCAGAAATAACCACAACAACATCTATTCAATAATTTTTGTCTTCATTTAGGTCCCCTTGCCCCTGTTTACATGTCCTGTAAGTTTTGACTTAATAAGAGAAAATAAAATTTGTTCCCAGTTTTAGGTGTCAAATCTATTATGTGTATTATTATGTTGGTTTTGTGTTTATTTTTGTAATTATTATGTCATTTGATTGTTACTGCTATGTGCTATGTGTTTTTGTCGTTATGCGTGTTTTTATCATGTTGTTTAATTTTGTGTGCAGGTATTTGTATTTGCTTTTTTTTGCCATGACCCTAAGAAGCTTTCATTTTGGAGTAAAATATCTATCTATCTATCATCGATACATTCAAACTTCACAATGTTTCGTCATTATTCAGGTCTACCTGGCCTAGTCTACCCTACCCTGCAAGTGTCAAATCTAAGACAGAGTTTCTGAGTTTGGGCCCATTTTCAGGCGTCACAAATCGAGACAGCCAGAATCAGTTTCAAATTTTTATCTTTATAAATTACGTTTGCTTTTTTACAATAAAATTATGTGTCAAGTACTTACCGTACTTCTTTTTTTAGTAGCTAAGGCTCAGGGCTGGGAGTCAAGAATATGAAAAATTTTGCTTCGTCAGTAAATTCATATTACTGCAGCTTGAGCGTACGCTATGAACTTGTGAGCTTGAACTTATGATTCCCATGTGGAGACAGTTTTAGATGAAGACGGAGTAAGTTATTTTTCTACCAATGGTAAGTTTTGTACATTTCCTTTAATCAAATCTAATCCAAAGGATAAATCAAGAGCAAGTATAATTTGGACTTGCCCACCCTCAACTGCATCGGGTGACAGACTATATGAGAGACTGGAGGCAATGAGCCTGAGCCCTGACTCAGTTTGGTGAGAGTTTGACAGTCATAATAATAATAATAATAATAATAATAACAATAATAATAATGACAATAATAATAATAATAATGATAATAATAGGAGAGACACAAAAAATATTACATCAAATTTCTGACATCACAAATCGATACAACTAATGTTCCAAAAATCTTGTTTTCATTAAGGTTTTTTGGCTCTATCTACATGTAACTTCAAAGCCGATGGGGATATACCTATAGGTGGTTTTCAAATCTGCGATCGAAAAAGTTTCTTGGCCCTGTTTTTGACCCTAACGTTCTCCTCCTCCCCGCAAAATTTGTGGCCGCCTCAGCTCAGGCCACAATTTAGAGGTTTTCGAACCAATCGGAAAAAGTATATTGGCCCATTTTCAGAGGGAAAGTTGTTCACCCTAACTAATTGTTTTTCGTACGTTCCGTTTGCCCCATGAATTTTTAATGTTCCGGGCTGGCTTTAAAATTCAATATGTTCGAGAAAAATAGTCTGTTGGCCTTTTTTTGGTATTTTTTTCCTGTTTTTCATGTGCGTCGAACTCCTTTTGGCCAAAAATCTTTAGGATAAAGTGTTGAGCAGCATAGAAAAGAAGTTCTCCCTTTTCGGTACCAATTTTTCGGCCCAGACTGATTTTTTTATAGTAGGCCCCTCATAGTTTTGGAGACTTAAGTCAAGTTTCAAACTGATCAGGTAAAACAAG
The DNA here is from genome assembly GCF_049724085.1 of Artemia sp. Qi Xiang Cuo. Taxonomy (NCBI): domain Eukaryota; kingdom Metazoa; phylum Arthropoda; class Branchiopoda; order Anostraca; family Artemiidae; genus Artemia; species Artemia sp. Qi Xiang Cuo. The sequence continues at coordinate 43,627,025 of NC_142794.1, forward strand.
CTCTACTGGGCGACTTAACACCCTCTCAACTTCAACCTGAAACGCTCAAAACCAAAAGATGTGTTCTCCTAAGACTAGGCAATGGTCCTTGAAAGTTTCAAGTCAATCGAAAAAAAAGTTTGCTTGTCCATTTTAGAGCCTCATTTTTGAAGAACCAATATTTTCTTTAAATTTGTTTGTTTGCGAATAAGGTTTCCTTGAACTGAGGACTTTCAGTTTTAATTTTCAAGCCAATCATGAAAAAAAAAATTCAATCTATGCCATGTTTTGGTCCTTACCCCAGTCAAATTCTTTTTGTGCATGAGAATTTGTTTTGCCCAGGAGCTTAGAGGTGTAAGTTTCAAGCCGTTCGAAGAAAAATTTCTTTCGTCTTTTTTCTGGGGGAACGAATATTTTTTTTTCTCTGACAGTCTTTTTTACTCAAAGACTTATGAATGTAAGTTTTGAGCAAACCAAAAAGAAGTGTGTGGTTCTCTTGGGCACCATTTTGGGGGACCGCTACCGCAAACTAACTTTTTTTACCATAGGTGGCCCTTGGTTCTGGAATGTTTATTGCAAACGAATCGGGATAATAGTTTTATTTTTGTCCACTTTTGGCCCTCTAATACCCTTCTCCTCCAAAAATTTGGGCTCTTTAGCTTATACAACAATTTTATGTATTTCAAACCAATCAGAAAAATCGTTTTTTGGGTCATTTCAGGGCCAACTGCTTTAGGGGCCTATGTCCCAGCTAAAAAAAACGATCTTTTCCCTTTTCTCTGACCCTATTTTCGGAAGAGCCAAATTTCCTTTCCAGTTTTTCTTGAGTATTGGGGTCTCTGTGCCCCAAGGGCCTTAGGATATAAGTTTCCCTTTTCGGGCCCTTGTTTTGGGGTTCCATATCCCCAAACTATAATCACTTTTATAGATTCGGTTCCCTTGGTTCAGGGACATGCATTTTTGAAGTTTCAATCCGTTCAGAAAAAAATGACCCATCAGAAATTTTAAGAGTAACTAATAACTTTTTTCTATTTTTCTTCCGCGTTTTGGTTCACTTACCCCAATGACATAAGAAAATAAGTTTCGACCAATTGGATGAAACAGTGTTTTGACCCTTTTTCTGATCCTATTTCCTTAGGTCCCACGCCCCCGGACATTGTTCATATATTAGGCTCTTCTAAGCCCAAGGAATTACGACGGTAAATTTAAAACAGATGGTGCGCAAAAAACCGGGCCTTATTTTTTTACCCCTTTCACCCCTTTATCCCCTTTTTTACCATTCCCAATAAATATATGCGCTCTTCTTCATCTAGGGAGCAATCCAAGGAAGCCTGAACCAATCGGACAACCAAGGTCCAACATATCCTCCTTTTATTTTTTTAGACTAGGGCACTTCGTACAGAAGGAGTTGTCGTAGGCTTATAGGCTTCGAAAGGGGCTCATTCGATTGGAAATTGAAAGCTTTAGTGCCCTTTTTAATAAACGAAAGTGATTGGGGGGCAACCAGCCCACCCCACGCCCATAATTTCACCAAACACAGATAGCTATTTTGTTTAGCATAGTTGAAAGGTCCGGGAATTATGTCTTTTAGGATGACAGTCCCTCCCCCACCCTAACAGTCCTCAGGGCAAGGGTTGTAAT